>NC_068358.1:9405400-9650400 GCF_020536995.1 Dreissena polymorpha
TACTACTACTACTACTACTACTACTACTACTACTACTACTACTACTACTACTACTACTACTACTACTACTACTTCTATTACTTCTACTACTACTACTACTAATAATAATAATAATAATGCTCCTTCTGCTGCTGCTGCCGCTACTGCTGCTACTACTGCAGCGAATACTACTACTACAACAAATAGAACTGCTACTGCTGGTGGTGTTGGTACTGCTACTACACTGCTACTGCTACTATAACTACTCATGATTCTGTTACTACTACAACTACTACTACCACTACCACCAGTCTCACTACCACTACCACTACTTCCAGTCTCACTACCACTACCGCTACTACTACTACTACTACTACTACTACTACTACTACTACTACTACTACTACTACTACTACTACTACTACAACAACAACTACTACTACAACTACTACAACTACTACTACTACTACTACTACTACTACTACTACTACTACTACTACTACTACTACTACAACTACTACTACTACTACTACTACTACTACTACTGCTACTACTACTACTACTACTGCAGCTACTTCTGCTACTACTGCTACTGCTGCTACTCCTTCTACTGATGCTACTGCTGTAACATCTTCTACTGCTTACTGCTGCTACTGCTGTTGCTACTTGCTGCTGCTGCTACTGCTGCTGCTGTTACTGCTTCTACTGCAGCTACTACTACTACTACAAGAAGTACTGATACTGTTACTTTTGCTACAGCTGCTACTACTGCTGCTATTACGCTGCTACTGCTGCTGCTGTTACTGATGCTACTGTTACTGCTGCTGCTACTGTTGCTGCTGCTGCTGCTGTTATTGCTGCTTCTAGATGCCGCTATTTTTACTTAAGCTGAAAAAATTACTAGAATACCTTTCTTTCTTTTGATATATCGCGCGAGTGTCGTATTGAGCGTCGAGAGAATGTCGTGCGTCAAGAGAATGTCGTGTGTCGACCTAGTGATTTTAAGATCGACAGGCAACATTTTCGCGATATATCATATTGACGCTCAGCCATATTGACTGTCGACTGATTTGTCGCGCGTCGAGATAATGTCGAGAGAATGTCGAGTGTCGCGCCCGAAGGACGACACACGACATTCAAGCGACATTCTCTCGACGCTCAATACGACGCGCGACAAATCAGTCGACAGTCAAGATTTTCTGCGATTTTTTTTTCTAAAACCCAACGCGATATGCGACACTCAAATATTGATTGTTGCATGATTGTCGCGCGTCGAGAGAGCGTCGAGAGAATATGTCGCTTGAATGTCGTGTGTCGACCTCGAAGACTGACACGCGACACTCAACTTGGCCCTATCCGGATTCCGTACCTAGGCGACATTTGCGACTTCAAATGTCGAATGTCATATAGTGCGTCGCTTGAATTAATGTCGTGCGTCGACCTCGAAGTTTATCATGCGACAATCAACTCAAGGCACTATACGGATTCCGTAGTTTAGGCCTTATGTTTGAGAAGTACATGTTGTATATCAAACCAAGCAAATCCTACAAAAAGAGAGCCAATTAATCGTCCAATTAACCCACATAAAAAATAATCATGTTGATTGTCTGTAGGTGGATGGTCCACGGCCGTCCACAAGCTCAAATGACCATATATGGAGAAAAAGGCGGGACCAAACCAAATAGGCTTGCAATGCGCATGCCCGAGCAAAACCGATTGTAAGCCATGTTGAATTGTTAGCGTGAAAAGAAATATTGGATATTTTAATATGATGAGTATTCTAGGTAGAGAATATGGATAGTATTACCATTATTAGTATTACGTCAACATTAACTCAACAACTGTATTGTTGACATGAAGAAAAAGCTATTTCGAGGTTGTTTTGACCATTGATTGCTAAGTAGGTCAAACTCAAAGTTTAAACTTTTATTGATATTTTATTTAGTTAAGGAATCTTCGAGTAATAGTTAAAAAAAATCTTTCGCATTCTAATTCTATAGCTAAATCATGTGTTGTTGCTATATTATAAACTTTCGTGCATGAGCCATTTAAATCCGTTCGCATTACTTTTTTAGTTGTTTCCCCTGGAAAATTCTCTTCTTGCTAGCCTTCGCTGAGTTATTCAACAACATCGCTATATTGCTGATTTTTGCTGTTGTTTTTTGGTTATAGCTGCATGCTTTTGTTGGATAATGTTTAATTTATCATTCAAGTTTTACATATGATTCTGTTTAAACCATATTTAATCGATGTTTTTGTGAATTTCGCGCATGCTTAACTTGCCCGATTTCGGACGTAATTTACTTTCGGATACATGCTCCTCTTGTGTTTTTTTTCGATGTTTTCTTATGTATGCAGATTAAAAAAAACAGCTCATGCTTAAATGTGTTATTGAGCAAGTGACTTCTTAATACTATGGCAGGAATAAAACACTGTTATAAAATTATAAAGGAGGTTTAGTTACATGTATAAACTCACAGTCACAAGTGTGTAAGTATTACTGTTACATTTATTTATATTTACTAAAAGTAAATATATGCTCACATATCAGTAAGTATTGTACAGCCCTAAATTATATTTAATACACCCATCTAGGCAGTTAATTCATATATGTGCTGGCTTTAATTTACATTCATGTTATTATCACCCTGCAATAGGCGGAGGGATATTGTTTTGGCCTTGTCCGCCTGTCTTTCCGTCCATCCGGCACTTTTGTGTTGGGAGCCATACCTTGGAAGTGCTTTGGTGGATTTCATCGAAACTTGGTATGAGTATATGTATAGATAAGAGGATGATGCATGCCAAATGGCATTGTACACTATCTGTTAATAACAGAGTTATGGCCCTTCGAACCTAAAAAAATGCTTTTTTACCTGAGTGTCAAATATAACACTTTTGTGTCCAGAAGCTAATTAGCGGGGGATATCAATTCAATGAATTTGCTTGTTATTAATTGAAGGGAAATAGACCTGTTATTTTGTCTCTCATTATGGTGTTTAAAGTCACATTTAATGGCATCCAACCTACTTTATTTCAAATACAGTAACACCTGGCGCCGTGACCTGGATGCAGATTCTAAGCAGATGGGCCAAAATGGGGGCAGCTAGAGAGACTCGCCTGGAACTGACAAGCCTGGAGGGAGCTGGTTGACTGTTGGCGAGATGGGACAACAGACGAAGAATAAACGAACCTACTTGATTTGATTAACATTTTTGTAAGTCATTCAAGAATCGAGCAAACTTTTTGTTTCCAATAAGCAGTCCTGTATATATCCGAAATAAGATAAAATGTTTCACTCAGGTTCCTTGATACTCATCTTGGTATTTAATGGACCTTATAACAGATTATGGCATGTATTGAAGTTTGTCATTAAATGCGTTATATTTATAAATATAAACATTAAATCTAAAAAGCTCAATTAAAAAACAAGAACAAATTAAAAGAAAAAGTAATCCTCATCTGGGCTCGAACCACTTACCTCTGGAGTAAAAGTCTAACGCTAAGACGGCCATCCATGCTCATACAATATTTTATACTTTTAGTTTCTATAAGCAAAGCTCGTAGTGTCACTAAAAACGACAACAGAACTCCAAATTATTCAATTGTTTTGCTTTGCAACGATTTATCAATTTCAGGTTGTTAATGTTAAGTATAACTGTTTTCTCACAAATATCATAACTGCAACAAAAATGTGCAAGTCTGAAACAATTTTTATGCCCCCTTTCAAAGAAAAGGGGGCATATAGTTATCAGACTGTCCGTCTGTTGGTCCGTATTTCTGTCACACTTTGCGTTTAGGTTTCGAAAAATGCTCATAACTTCTATTTCCCTTGAGATATAACCTTCATATTTGGTATGCATGTGCATATGGACAAGGCCTTTCCATACGAACACAAATTTTTACCCCTGTTACCTTGAACTTAAGGTCCGTGTTTAGGTTTCAAAATCTGCGTTTAGGTTTTGAAAAATGCTCATAACTTCTATGTCCCTTGAGATATAACCTTCATATTTGGTATGCATGTGTATATGGACAAGGCCTTTCCATACGCACAAAAAATTTTACCCCTGTGACCTTGACCTTGAAGTTAGGGTCCGCGTTTAGGTTTCGAAATCTGCGTTTAGATATTGAAAAATGCTCATAACTTCTATGTTTTGAGATATAACCTTCATATTTGGTATGCATGTGTATATGAACAAGGCCTTTCCATACGCACAAAAAATTTTACCCCTGTGACCTTGACCTTGAAGTTAGGGTCCGCGTTTAGGTTTCGAAATCTGCGTTTATATATTGAAAAATGCTCACAACTTCTATGTCCCTTGTGATATGACCTTCATATTTGGTATGCATGTGTATATGGACAAGGCCTTTCCATACGCACACAAATTTTGACCCCTGTGACCTTGAACTTAGGGTCCGCGTTTAGGTTTCGAAATCTGTGTTTAGGTTTCGAAAAAAGCTCATAACTTCTATCAAGCATTTATAGGGGGCATAAGTCATCCTATGGTGACAGCTGCTCTTGTTTTATTTTGTCAATTTACCAAAACATGCAAAGGCCCCTTAAAATACATGAAGTAATGTTTACAGTTGTCCATAACCACATATTGAAAAAGAATGTGCAAGCTCTATCTATTGGCATACAAACAAAGCTAATCTGTTGGATTATTACTCATGGCAAGCAATATGATCTTAGGTATACCTTCTATAATCAGGTGTTTGCACTTTAATCACATTAAAATTTGAAAAACTATAGAAGTACAAAAAGGTCAGAATGATAACAAACAGGTTTGTAATGGACATCTTGCAATTGCTATTTATGTGAGTGGGATGGAACACAAATTCTGAATTTGTTATATGTAGGACATTTAGTAACTTAGCAACCCATGCATGTTGCAAGGGTGTTAATTGTCCGGATTATTTGGAAATCCCGATTTGAGCTATTCAGGATTGAATTTTAGATCAGTGTAAATCTGATGATTTGTTTTAAGGGGGTGTGAACAAATATTGTAATTGCTTCATTGGCATGCCGGGCATGTGCGCTTAGTATGGATTTTTCCTGGTCTTTTTAACAAGGTTTTCCAAAGAAAAAAACGGGTTATTCAATTTGGCAAATGCCGGCTGGCGGGCGGACGGAACAAGCTTGTCCGTGCCATAACGTTGTGGTTCTTGGTGAGAATTTAAAATCATTTGGCACATTTGTTCACCATCATTAGACGGTGTGTCGCTCAAAAGAATACCGTCAATATATCCAAGATCAAGGTCACACTTTGAGTTCAAAGGTCAAAAATGGCCATAAAAGAGCTTGTCCGGGCCAAAACTATGTCATTCATTGTGAGACTTAAAAATGATTTGGCATATTTGTTCACCATCGTGGGACGTTGTATCGCACTTTAGAATTACGTCAATATCTCCAAGGTCAAGGTCGCCACAACTAAAAATATATTTATTTTGAAACAAAGGGGGTTAATTATAAACAGTTCAGTTTGAGTTGTCTCCCTCTATCAGACTTTTTTCTACATTGAAAACCTGGTTTTATGACAATTTTGTCCCTTGTTTTACTATTTTCTGATTGGTTATCCGCTGACAAGGACATAAAAGGTAACTGACCTAACCTCTTGGCTACTTTCCAGAAATCTTACATACTACAAAATGTAGCATATGTCCCCATCATTTAATTTCCATTTTCTGCTGTCAAACTAAGTGCATATATTATTTCATTTGCAAAAGACATATCTGGATATATTTTTGGACAGTTGTTTTACTGTATGGTTAGTGGATTAACATTTATTATGCCCCACTTCGAAGAAGAGGGGGTATATTGCTTTGCACATGTGGGTTGGTCGGTCTGTCGGTCCGTCCACCAGGTGGTTTCCGGATGATAACTCAAGAACGCTTAGGCCTAGGATCATGAAACTTCATAGGAAGATAGATCATGACTCGCAGATGATCCCTATTCATTTAGAGGTCACTAGGTCAAAGCTCTAGGTCATGGGGACCCGAAATAGTAAAATGGTTTCTGGATGATAACTCAAGAACGCATATGCCAAGGATCATGAAACTTCATAGGTAGATTGATCATGACTTGCAGACGACCCCTATTGATTTTGAGGTCACTAGGTCAAGGTCACGGTGACCCGAAATAGTAGAATGGGGTCCGGTTGATAACTCAAAAACGCATACGCCTAGGATCATGAAACTTCATAGGTAGATTGATCATGACTCGCAGATGACCCGTATTAATTTTGAGGTAACTATGTCAAAGGTCAAATTCACGGTGACCCGAAATAGTTAAATGGTTTCCGATGATAACTCAAGAACGCTTACGCCTAGGATCATGAAACTTCATGGGTACATTTATCATGACATGCAGATGACCCATATTGATTTTCAGGTCACTAGGTCAAAGGTCAAGGTCACCGTGACAAAAAACGTATTCACATAATGGCTGCCACTACAACGGACAGCCCATATGGGGGGCATGCATGTTTTACAAACAGCCCTTGTTATCGATGTTCTTTATAACATTTATATAAAATGACAATTACACATCGAGTGTTACTGGTGGTCTGGCTTATAATAGTTTGCATTTTACTCACCAGAAATAGCAACTAAGACTATAAAAAGAACAATGAACTATGGCTTTCAGTTTGGGGGGCTCTACCTGTAAGGGACCTACAGGCTCAGACTCCAGACTTTATCATTAGGATTTCAAATTTGGGACATTTGACACCCCTGATGTTGTGCCATGTATCAAAACCGTCTATATATAAACATTAATTTTATTAATTGGATATGTAGAAGATTTGGTGATGCAATCATTGGATTTCATTTTGTGTTTTGTTGACCTACTTTTAATTTTTAGGCTCAGCAGAACTATGGCTGTCAAAACAAAATTGTATTAAAATGAATAGTGCTTCAAATTATACAAGAAGTCACTTTATTTTTGTTTTAGATGTTTTTCATTTTCGTCGGAAGACATTTCCCACCAACCATCCTGTCTTGAAAGAAATAACTTTTGAACCCGATTATCTGGTAATACTATTTTTAGCTCATCATATTTTGAAAAAAATTATGAGCTATTGTCATCACCTTGGCGTCGGCGTCGGCGTCCGGTTAAGTTTTGTGTTTAGGTCCACTTTTCTCAGAAAGTATCAATGCTATTGCATTCAAACTTGGTACACTTACTTACTATCATGAGGGGACTGGGCAGGCAAAGTTAGATAACTCTGGCGTGCATTTTGACTGAATTATGTGCCCTTTTTATACTTAGAAAATTGAAAATTTTGGTTAAGTTTTGTGTTAAGGTCCATTTTATTCCTTAAGTATCAAAGCTATTGCTTTCATACTTGCAGCACTTACTAACTACCGTAAGGGGACTGTGCAGGCAAAGTTATGTAACTCTGACTCGTGTTATTTCTTAAAAGTTGACCCAGCATTTGTTAAAATATTGCAAGACATATACATTTCCAGAAAGGAAATTCATTTCTGCGTTGAATAAGACCGAGATCGTGAAAATCGCTGCAAAATTTATGAAGATATGGCTGTTCAAAGCGATGCACCCCGTTTTGGGCTGATTTTGAGTTGCATACCTTGTTATATATATATTTGATAGTGAAATATTTTTTTTTTCAGAAAAGTTAATTTTTCGTTATAATGTGATTATTTATCATTCAAAATGATGTTTTCACTAATTAATATCATAGCCACACGCTAACCACCTGTGGTTGGAACTAAACTTCCAAGATGACGTCGTTTTCGTTTCCAAGAAAAAACGTAAACAACTTGAGTCTAAAAATAGTACACTTGAAAAAGTATGGTGGGCCAGAAATGATAATTTAAACAAGAACTATCTTTAAAAAAGATATACGGCGTTGATCGGAGTTTATGAAAGGTAAAGAGTTCAATGAATGAGATCAATGATCTAGCGAATGTCTTTTTATGTGCAGTTCTTATGTGCATCACACGCAGTACGAGATGTTACGCGGAGTTTTCGCGGCCTATTTTACATTATTACATATTGCTGGTCATAAACATATAGATACAAAACAGAAACCCAAAAGAAGAATGGATGTGAAATTAAAACATATGAGTCAACCGGCCACACGCGAAGTATCCGTACATATTTTATGCCCCCTTCGAAGAAGAGGGTGTATATTTGTTTGCACATGTCGGTCGGTCCGTCGGTCGGTCGGTCCGTCCACCAGATGGTTTCCGGATGATAACTCAAGAACGCGAACACCTAGGATTATGAAACTTCATAGGTACATTGATCATGACTCGCAGATGACCCCTATAGATTTTCAGGTCACAAAGTCAAAGGTCACGGTGACTCGACACAGAAAAATGGTTTCCGAATGATAACTCAAGAACGCTTACGCCTAGGATCATGAAACTTCATAGGTGCATTGTTCACGACTCGCAGATGACCCCTATTGATTTTCAGGTCACTAGGTCAAAGGTTAAGATCACGGTGACTAGAACTAGTAAACTGGTTTCCGGATAATAACTCAAGAACGCTTTCGCCTAGGATCATGAAATTTCATAGGTTCATTGATCATGATTTGAAGATGACCATTATAGATTTTCAGGTCACACGGTCAAAGGTCAAGGTCACGGTGACTCGACACAGAAAAATGTTTTCCGGATGATAACTCAAGAACGCTTACGCCTAGGATCATGAAACTTCATAGGTACATTGGTCATGACTCGCAGATGACCCCTATTGATTTTCAGGTCACTAGGTCAAAGGTCAAGGTCACGGTGACTCGAACTAGTAAAATGGTTTCCGATGATACCTCAAGAATGCTTACGCCAAGGATCATGAAACTTCATAGGTACGTTAATCATGACTCGCAGATGACCCCTATTGATTTTCAGGTCACTAGGTCAAAGGTCAAGGTCATGGTGACTCGAACCAGTAAAATGGTTTCCGGATGATAACTCAAGAACGCTTACGCCTTGGATCATGAAACTTCATAGGTACATTGATCATGACTCGCAGATGACCCCTATTGATTTTCAGGTCACTAGGTCAAACGTCAAGCTCACGGTGACTCGAACCAGTAAAATGGTTTCCGAATGATAACTCAAGAACGCTTAAGCCTAGGATCATGAAACTCCATAGGTACATTGATCATGACTCGCAGATGACCCCTATTGATTTTCAGGTCACTAGGTTAAGGTCACAGTGACAAAAAAACGTATTCACACAATGGCTGCCACTACAACTGACAGCCCATATGGGGGGCATGCATGCATTACAAACAGCCCTTGTAAATATTTATACGCGCGTTCTTCGAACAAACCTGTTTTAGCGATTTGTCGGGCATTGCTAATTGATTCTATTATTAACAATATCGACAATCATCGCGCTCATGCTTAATACAATAGTCAATATGGTGGAATAGTTCTTGTTAAATTAATTAAAAATAATATTTATTTATCATGGTATTGTTAAAAACACATTAAGAATCCATTATTGACATACCATAATTATATCGCTGGATATCTTCATTTAACATCTTTCTGGTCTAAAGTAAATTCCAGTTCACCTAGTTCAGTAAAGCGTCTTTATGATATAACGATTATTTTACTGGCTGCAAACTCCGGTCAGCACATAAGGTAGTCGTGAAGACGCAGCGATGACCTGTATATAAACTCTGACATTCACACACACTAACCGCGAACTGATCCTGATACCTCGCGGGTTGAAATGCAATGCACAAAGTGAGGCCTCGCTTCCACTGCTCTTTGTATGCCCCCGGATCGAATGATTGGGGGTATATTGTTTTTGGCCTGTCGTTCTTTCTGTCTGTCATTGCGTCATTCTGTCACTCTGTCTCAAAACTTTAACCGTACAGTAAAGTTTTTCAATAACTTTTGAAATATAGCAATTTGATATTTGTCATGCATGTGTATCTC
This sequence comes from Dreissena polymorpha, assembly GCF_020536995.1. Lineage (NCBI taxonomy): Eukaryota > Metazoa > Mollusca > Bivalvia > Myida > Dreissenidae > Dreissena > Dreissena polymorpha. The sequence goes on from NC_068358.1 coordinate 9,415,298, forward strand.
ATTTAGCCGAACATTTTGAGTGGTGAAAGGTCAAGGTCATCCTTCAAGGTCAAAGGTAAAAAAAGCGGCACTTTAGGGGGCATTGTGTTTCTGACAAACACATCTCTTGTTACTTTTACATGTTAACATGTTGACAGGAATATGGAAGTTAGTACTAAATATGAGAACGTAGCCTTTAAGTACAAACTTCTCGCGCTGGCAATCCTCTGAAAATAAAAGGTGCACGCACAAATTGTAATGATGTCGAGATTGAGTGTAAAACTGTTCTATCTATTAAGCCTTTTAGTTAGAGATAAAATTGTTTCATGCTGAACACGCAGTAAGACAGTGTTACAAAGACGCGGACATGTTTCCAATGTTCTGGTCGTATGCTCAAATCAGCCTATGGGATAAATGACGTGTATTCATTCTGACCTAGCCGCGGGAAATTTTATTTAAATTTTATTGGACAGTTACACAGTTTAGGTAAGGATAAAATCTGGCGTTTACAGCTACGGCGAAAAAATAATATGAAAGATACAGATATTTTGAACACATTTGAATAAAATCCCTTTATTTTATAGCGTATGTTAATAATATATAGATACTTATATATACATGTGTTTGCTTTTTAAAGTGATGTTTCACACTGTTTCAAATAGTTTCTATCAAATTTATATTTGTCATATCTGGTCAACCATACTTTTTCCTGCTATTTTTAGAATCAAGTAGTTTACATTTTTTCTTACAAGAAATGATCATTTTTCAGTGTTTCTAGGGTGCTATATTTAATAATACTCTAACATTATCTTCTACAATAGTGTAGGTTCCAGTTGGTGTCAATGGATTAATGAACAAAATAAGAAAATAAGGACTTACAACGCCCAAGAAAAAAGTGGTTTAATTATAAGGTGAATACATGTGATTATTTACTCTTTTTGAAAGATTTCATTAGAACTGGTTCATGTATCACTGAAGTATATGTTATTTTAGTTCTGCATATTGTTCCAAGCTTAATATAGAATGCTAATACGAGGAATTATTATTTGACATTACTCCACCCACTTCTGACCATTTGAAAGTGATATGTCCCCGGGATATGTCCTTTCTTCACCTTCGAGATTTTGGATGTTCGGATATCATTTTCTCTCATAATAAACAGTAGTTGTGCATGTTTACAGTTACATATAACATGAATCACGATTATTTTATTATCTCGACGCGCATGTATGTATATAGTCGCGTTAGTACACAGGTCAGTAAGACCGGTGTGTACACAATGACTGACCTGTGTACTAACGCGAAAGGAATTGTGGGTAGACTTCTTTTACGAGTGAAAAGTGAAAGTGAAAGTAGGTCAGGTAATCGTGCTTCTGATAATCGCTATCAGTCTTAATAGAGATTCAAAATCAATTCAAACATAATTAAATAACATTTCTTTAAACAACATTCCGTTTTAAACACACACTAAACACGATTTTTGTTTCATTATTACCCAAACCAGGGGTGTATGATGCGTCTTAATGTAGAGGTGACAATAACGTAGTGACGTCATCATCTATGTATAGGGGCATTATCCCCTCTTTTGGTCCGCGGATCAAACTATCTTTGATGCATCTTTGGAAACTAGTTTGTTGATTTTTCTCTAGCGTAAGAATATAATATTTTATGCCCCCGGTAGGAGGGCATATAGTGATCGGACTGTCCGCCCGTCTTTCTGTCCGTCTTTCCGTCACACTTTGCGTTTAGGTTTCGAAAAATGCTCATAACTTCTATGTCCCTTGAGATATAACCTTCATATTTGGTATGCATGTGCATATGGACAAGGCCTTTCCATACGCACACAAATTTGGACCCCTGTGACCTTGACGTTGAACTTAGGGTCCGCGTTTAGGTTTCGAAATCTGTGTTCAGGTTTCGAAAAATGCTCAATACTTCTATGTCCCTTGAAATATAACCTTCATATTTGGTATGCATGTGTATATGGACAAGGCATTGCCATACGCACACACATGTTGACCCCTGTGACCTTGACGTTGAACTTAGGGTCCGCGTTTAGGTTTCGAAATCTGCGTTTAGGTTTCAAAAAAAAAACTCATTACTTCTATGTCCCTTGAGATATAACCTTCATATTTGGTATGCATGTGCATATGGACAAGGCCTTTCCATACGCACACAAATTTTGACCCCTGTGACCTTGACGTTGAACTTAGGGTCCGCGTTTAGGTTTCGAAATCTGTGTTCAGGTTTCGAAAAATGCTCATTACTTCTATGTCCCTTGAGATATAACCTTCATATTTGGTATGCATGTGTATATGGACAAGGCATTGCCATACGCACAAAAATGTTGACCCCTGTCACCTTGACGTTGAACTTAGGGTCCGCGTTTAGGTTTTGAAATCTGCGTTTAGGTTTCAAAAAAAACTCATTACTTCTATGTCCCTTGAGATATAACCTTCATATTTGGTATGCATGTGTATATGGACAAGGCCTATCCATACGCACACAAATTTTGACCCCTGTGACCTTGACGTTGAACTGAGGGTCCGTCTTTTGGTTTCGAAATCTGCGTTTAGGTTTCGAAAAAAGCTCAAAACTTCTATCAAGCGTTTATAGGGGGCATAAGTCATCCTATGGTGTCAGCTCTTGTTTCTGTCCTATTTTCGTTTGCGTATGAATACATTAGTTATTACTATAGAATAGTCTGTTTCATCATTTTCTTCAGAAATGCTGTTTATTCCGTAAGTAAACATAATTTTGACAAAAAAAAGTTGTATTCTCATATACTCCCGTTATTTGGTCCGGGCGAAATGAAAATATTAGCATTTCATTGTATATTATAAAATAAGCGGATCAAATAATAAGAATATATTATAGAGGTGCAGACCCTTCTGGTCCAGACCAAATAACGGGATATATATAGCGAGCGCGATGCTTTTACATCCAACATTTATTCATCATGCAAGGAGAAGAACTTTCCGGAAGGAGGGTACCTTTAGGTGGTCATATTTTTTTTAATTGGGGCTTGGTATTTTTGGGAGAGGGGTCTTAAAGATTTTAAAATAAAATTAGTATAAATTTCAAGTATTATGAATATTATGACCAAATAACGGGAGTATATATAGTGTATTAAAGATTTTAAAATGAAATAATAGCCATTTCAAGTATTTTGAATGAGCAGACCAAATAACCCGAGTATATATAGAGACGCAGAACTCTTGTTCCGTAGCTGCAGCATTACCAGAAGGGCGGACCAAACAATCTCAGGCTTGCATGGTTAATGAGATTCGACGGAGCATGTAGTAAATACACCACACTGCGTTGTAGGTGTAAACCGCAGTTCATAGTTTAAATGTTTTCGGTCAAGGTTTGATAGGGTTTCATTTTTAGATAAGATCATATTATTTTCACTGACATGCAGTTGTATTTGAGATGGAAACACGGCAGCATCGGCGGCAGGTTTATGAACAATGTATGATTTTACAGGAATTAATTGGAGAGGCAAATAAGGAAAGTTTATTTCAAATAATGACGGAATAAACTGTAGTATTTTTAGAAATAGACTATAGATCATGTCTACTTTTTTCCTATTTTCCGGAAACAGACGGAATAAGCCGAAGTTGATATTTATTTACATCCGGTCTTCTTTTTCCTATATTTTTGTTTTACTGTAAAGGACCGGGCCTAATGCAAATTTTTAAATATAATTTCAAGAATATTTAGTTTTGTTCCTATACAAAATTATACACGATCCGCGGAACAAAAGAATGGGTAATACCTGTATAGAATGGTATTTAAAGACATCGCCGTTTTTACACTGCAGAGCAACTGCGTATACATATTTGTGTCTGTCTGTGTGTCTGTCAGTGTGTCTGTCTATATGTGTGTGTGTCTGTATGTGTGTCCGTCTGTCTGTGTGTCTATCTGTCTGTGTGTCTATCTGTCTGTGTGACTGTATGTCTGTGTGTCTGTCTGTATGTGTGTCTGTCTGTCTGTGTGTTTGTCTGTCTGCCTGTCTGTCTGTCTGCCTGTGTGTCTCTCTGTCTGTGTGTCTGTCTGTCTGTCTGTGTTTGTGTATGTCTATCTGTCTGTCTGTCTGTGTGTCTGTCTGTCTGTCTGTCTGTCTGTCTGTCTGTCTCTCTGTCTGTCTGTCTGTGTGTGTGTGTCTGTCTGTGTGTCTATCTGTCTGTATGTATGTCTGTCTGTGTGTATGTCTGTCTGTCTGTGTGTCTTTCTGTCTGTCTGTGTGTCTTTCTGTCTGTCTGTGTGTCTATCTGTCTGTCTGTGTGTCTGTCTATCTGTCTATCTGTCTCTCTGTCTGTCTGTCTGTCTGTCTGTCTGTCTGTCTCAGTTTACTTTCATGACTTTATTACAGATGAAGTGTGAGTTTCGTTCCGGTCCATTGCTTTTTGGTGCAGTTATGAGACTTGAGATTTCTCGATAATAACCGTTTTCCGGTTTTTTTAAGAAACGCTTTTAGATATTAAGCTTATTTGTGGTGTGCGAGTCTAACTTTACAAACATGACTTACAGATGAAATTAAAGTGAATTTCGTTCCGATCCATTGATTTTTGGCAAAGTTATGGGCCTTGGGCAATGTTCTCAAAATAGCTGCTGTTCGGCTTCTACGCGCTTTAGGGGGCAATGCGTTCCACAAACACTGGTCTTGTTTAATAATTACTTAAGTAATTAAAGAGGTATTTAGCTGAGGTGAGTGTACTATAGGTAGTATTAACTCAGACCAGGCTTAGATCGCAGTTTGGGCTAGTTTGCTAAGGGTCAATTTCACCAAGTTATAGTATTTTCATGCCTATATACTTTAAACACAGTTTTGTTATACGATATCTTCACTGTTGCTATTGTTTTTAAGTGGTAATTATACTTGAAGGTTCTTATAACCCAATTGCTCTTTGAAACATGGACTGGCTCATCCCCATCGGAGGTTCGATAATCGGCCTCGTCGGCGTTGGTTACGTGCTGACCCAGTCAGTTTTCCCGTGGCTGATACCGGACATCCGGTACTTGTCTAAGGTGCTGCCGACTTTACGGGTGTATAACAAGTGGGGGAGGCAGGGACTCCATTTTATTGACATCTTTGAGACCCGCGTGCGAGAGATGCCGGATAAGGTTCTTATAATGTTTGAGGACCGGACGCATACATATCAGGTTTGTTGAGTGTGAAGTGTGGATAAGTATATATGAAATTGTAAATACTTATGAAGCACGTCAGGCATAGGCCGATTCTGAAAAAGAATTATGTTGAAAGTTAAGCATTACATGTATCTGGTAAAAATTGTAAAATAAGATTTTTAACTCTTCCAGCGGATAATGAGTATTTCTCTCTCCTTGTTAGTATTTGTTAGATCGTTATGCATTCACTAATTTAATTTCTTGTTGCTACAGTTGTAATAACTTTCTAGTGGGGTTAATTTTTCTAAAAGACGAAGTCTGCTTTTCGCGACTTATTTACATGAACAGTTAAATTGTTGTTTTTTTCTTACAAATTTCGTTTGTCCTGCAAAATTAAGTTTGGTTTGTTTGAATAATAAATACAAATGTTAATAAATTTGTAATAACGAAACAAATATTAATTCTTAAAAAGTCTGAATGTTCTCAGGGTAAAACACGAGTATGCCATAAATAGGTATGTTAAAAAACAAAACCCATATTTCAAATGGCCCTTATATTTTATCAGGAGATGAACGCGGAAGCCAACCGCGTTGCCCGCGTGGCTCACGATATCATGGGGTTGAAAGTTGGGGACACGGTAGCCTACCTGCAGGTCAACACGCCTGAATACATCTCCACTGTCTTCGGTACATATTGGGTTCTTTATAATATCAATACACGTAATTCATTACGATATAAAACTTGGCAATAACTACTTGTCTATAAACACGAAATGATGGATATTTGCAAAAAGTTAGCACACTTACATTGTTTGTTTGGACATTTTATAATACAATATTTTAAAGATTGTCAATTGTTCCTTTAATAAATGATAATTTTCAGATACATGGTCGATTGCGATTATCTAAACATATCTAGCAATTTCGTAACGTAATAAATTGAAGACTATTGTAATCCAAATACGTGTTCAAATATGCCATTATCAAAAGCAAACATACCGGTACGTCTGCGCGATATTTTTAAGGATAAGCGTAGTTGTCTTATTCTTTCGTGAAAGCTGAAGTAACATGTTAAGTTTGCTTGCTACATGCTAAGCGGTCTCCACAAAAACACATAAATTGGTCCTACAAAGGAAACGGAATCAACCCCCCCCCCCCCCCCCACACACACACACCGGAAAAAGAGAATGCATCATTCAACGTGAGCTGAAATAAATCGATTTAAAATCCCATAACTTTCAGTTATTTTTGTCCAGGTCTGATGAAGGTCGGGGTATGCGGGTCCCTCATCAATACCAACCTTAGAGGCAAGTCGCTCCTTCATTGCATCACGGCATCGCAGGCGGACATCCTCATAGTCGGATCAGGTAACCCTCTTTAACCCATTTATGCCTAGTGGACTCTCCCATCCTTCTAAATTGGATCAATTTATTTTCAAAATTAGGGATGTCTAGTATATATATATATCTGTATTAAGAATATTTCTCACAGAAATTCCTTTATGCAAACAGAGCAGACCCTGATGAGACGCCGCATCATGCGGCGTCTCATCTGGGTCTACGCCGTTTGCCAAGGCCTTTTTTCTATACGCTAGGCATCAATTGGTTAATATAGTATTATGTTGTATACCCGGTAACTAGAAGGTGTTATGTTATGATTCACAATTGGCACTGGGCGATCAAGGTTTATTGAATAAGCAGAAATAGCAATCGTGCTATCGATAACTTTGGATGCCGCATTTTTCATTTCATCTTGAACGACTTTCCAGAATATTGCTGTTGGCATAGAATAGCAAGATCGATATTAGTCATTCGAGAGTAAGGAGGATGCAAACAACTCTGTAAATGTGAGACTAACACCGACTGTGTTATAACAATATTTATGAACCTTTTATTGAAGATGTGATTACATCGTTTGCATTATTTTAAGATCCGGACCTGCTCGAAGCAGTTTCTGCCATATATGACGAAATAGCGAATATGAGCATTTACATACAAGGGTCATCATCCAACAAAAACACGAACTTCAAGCGCCTGGACGAGCTCACGAAGAATGTTTCTGCAGACGACATTCCACGGGAATGGCGTGCAAAGAAAACGGTCCACGACCCGGCACTGTACATCTTTACTTCCGGCACTACAGGTATCATACTATTTTAGCGCAAAAACTGTATAAAGTAGTTTAATATTTAGCCAGTGGTTACTTTGCTGAAAGGAAATTTCAGTAGAAACAAAAAACAAGGGAAAAATTACTTGAGTTCGATTTATTTCTTATACACCTCGTGTTTAATATATTGGGTATGGCACCGATCTAATTATGGCTTGTGAATCCAAACGAATTACTGAATAAAATTCGAAGATCGTAAGATGTTACTTTGATTCTTGACTATTACAATGCGACTTAAATGCGACTTAAATGTACATTTCCTATTGATAGGATGCAAAAGTAAGGATTTCGTCTCTTCTGACCTTTGATTGTTCCAGTTGAAAAACATAAAACTTAATAGGGCATTGTCTTTTTAAACAAATTCTATTTGAAACAAAACCGTTATGTGTTAACGTACTAGAATAAAATAATCTTAAATAAAACACTTTACAATAATTAACTGCTTTGTGAAAACGAGTTAAAATTCTTTGCTAGGTTTGCCCAAACCCGCCGTTTTGTCTGTCAAGAAAGCATCCGCCTCCTACTTGCTGTCACAATGTGCCGGATTACGTGACAGTGACGTCATGTACATCACACTTCCGCTCTATCACTCCAGTGCCACTATCGTCGGCGTATTCAACGTCGTCATGACAGGTGCGTGTGAAGTGTTGTTTAGATAAAGAGACTTCTTCGAACCGTTTATATAGTACTGAATAGACTTTAACGCCAAAGCGATCCCCGTATCGAAGCTCTGCCAGAGTGACAGGTTTATGTCACGCTATTAAGTCATTTTCAATACGCCGGTATGACTTGTTTACATATTGCGTGTTTAAAGAATCGAAATTGCTATATGCATCGAAATTGTCTCTTATCTACATGCAATGTACAATAAGGCCGCCATAGTGTCCGCCTGTCCGCCTAACTGGAGGTCCTGGCTTCGGTCCGGAACCGTTCTATTGATATTCTCCATACATACTAGGTTATGGTCTCTACCTAGAAAGCGGACTCGAGAGTGAATTATGCCTAATAAGCAAACTGTACACTGCAACCGATTGTTATAATATTGATGTTTTATCTATAAGTAGTATTCATTTCAATATTAAAAGTATGTCGTATTCTCATAAGAGGCACCAGCGGAATAAAACCCTATGGAATTCCTTTTGTAACTTTAAAATCTTTAAAAAAAACACAAGGTGTATTTTTTTCTTAAAATATACATAAATTGCAAACAAAAACGATATACATGCTTTAATATAGAACAGCAAAATCAATTGTAAAATGGTATTTTATAAAGAAACCTGCACTCAATACATGCATATTGTTTTTTTTTCTACGAAGGTGCAACGGGTGCGCTTGGAAGGAAGTTCTCTAAATCCAATTTTTTTCCCGACTGCAGACGCTATGGTGTTACGGTGATTCTCTATATTGGAGAACTGTGTAGATATTTGCTCACTAATGAAGAGGTAAGACCGGAATAAGTTCGCCACGCCGGCGCAGTGAATATAGTGTCCGCAGAGCCACCTGTAGGTTACGGGTTCGGTCCCAACTATAAAAGCGTTCTTTAGATTTAATCATAAAGCACAAAGTACTGGTTCTATCTAGAAAATGCCTTCGATCCAATCGAGTTAAAAACATAGGTTTAAACTACTACCGGAAAACCAAAAATATCAAATCAAACATGGAATACAAAAGAAGTTCAACCCTGTTAACTATTATTTAATGCGTGGTAAACATATTTTACAATATCTAAAGAACACCAACGAGTTAAATGAACGAATATTGAAGGAATCAAATGATATATCGCAAAAATACCAATTTCTTGTCAAATAAATTTGACATATTGTAAGTATATCTTATTATACTTTTACATAAATGTATAATTTATTTGTATATTCACAAAAAGTTCTATTAAAACTGCTTTTGTCTCTGTAGAGTTCCGATGACAAAAATCATTCCATTCGACTTGCCATTGGTAACGGACTCCGTCAGGATATATTCGCCAATTTCCGTACGCGGTTCGGAATTCCAAACATTGCCGAATTCTACGCCGCTACTGAGGGGACCGCTGGCTTCATGAACATTCTCAACGTTGATGGTGCGTGCGGACGTTCCTCGCCCCTCCTGGTACACAGTCTTGCAGTTTCTCGGTCAGATGAATAAATTTAAAACATAGGACTCCAGAGACACCATCAGTAGAAAAATTAACATATTCAGACTCTTGACTATATAGGTATCTGCTAGTTGATCAATGAATTTGGTAATATTGTTTCTTATATCATACCATATAATTTTAAATACGGAATTTATACATACTATATTATAAGTAGAGTAATTAGTTGCCAAAAAAGTCAATTGCAGATGGTCTTAATCACAGTACATAAGACGGTTTGCACGTTCACCATTTTCGTCTGCGTATCTGTTTCTACAGGAGCGCGTAATTCCAGCGGGATTCTTCAAGTGGGATGTGGGGAACGAGTGTGTCAAACGCGGCGCTGACGGCCTTTGTATTCCTGCAGCCATAGGTATGCCAATCAGGATTGAGAACCCTTATTATAGCACGTCGCCCTTTAGCGCATTGTCGAAAAATTACCAAACAGTGTGATAGAAAAAAGGTATACAGCGTTGATGTTGGTTTGTATAGCCTATAGGTGAAAGCAAATCAGATCGCGGATTTTCTTTTGCGCAGTTCTTGGCTACAGCGCACCCAAGTATTTCGGGGTGTTCTCCCAGTTTGGGTGACTTAATTTTTTATAAGAAACTTATATAATGTTTATTAAGATACAACACTGAACTACTATATGAAAATTAAACGAAAACATGTAGGACATACAATCTAATACGTAGCATCTATATTTACCATATGGGCAACTAAGAGAGAGGTAATTATTATGTAACTTAGTACACGCGAATCATCTAATTCGAACCCAAATCCTTTGTCACCGTAATATTAATTTAAGGTTTTATGGAGCTATAAACCTGACACATGGCACATAGATACTTTTACTCTGTAACAGTGTTAATAAAATGTCATTTAGTTTCCAATCAAATAGAAAAAAACAAATCAATCGAATTACCCTTTAACAATTCAAGTTCTATATTTAAAGAATTGTTACTTTCTGAGGCGAAATAAAACAAAACATAGCATCACGCACATATCGTCTTTGATTAACAGAAGGATTTAGAGATGAGTTTATATTAAAACCATCATCATTCAAATTCAGAAAGGTAACGCTATAACGGTTTCTAAATTACACATCTTTGTAATGTATTTTCATATCAAGTGGTATAAAATAAACTGTCCTAAACGCGTTCTAACATTAAATTTTTATCCAAAAAAGGCTCTCGTAGTTGAAGTTGGTCATTTAACAAAATCCTCTTTCATACAGCGATTCAAAAACCATTGTGCTTGATTTGTCGTTTAAACAAATCACTCCCGTTTATAGATCGGAAAAATCATGTATACGTCAATTTGTCGTTTTACAGACGAACCCGGCCTGTGTCTCGGGCCTATCGTCAAAGAATTCAGGTTCGATGGTTACCATGGAAAGAAAGAACTCACTGAGAGCAAGTTGATCAGGTATGATTTCTCTTCACTATGGCTGACTGATTTGTAAAAAAAGTTAAGCTTGGACGAAAATGCTCAGTTAGCGAAACTTTTATTTAATGTCGCATCAGTTACGTGTAGAAATGAACACTATTTTTATCAACGACTAGTTTGGTTTTCTTTAACATGGTGCCATGTCAAATGCGCAAGTTATGTTTATGCATTTATATGACAATTACACCGGATGAAAAAATGTATCGGAGCTTGGTCCGAGTTTGTATTCACAAGAATCACTGAAAGTCGCCGATTAATATTTTTAGCTTTGAATGTCTATTTGAAACAAAGGGATGGGTTCCTTTTTACGGTATAAAAGAACCTTAATCGCGCAGTCAGGTCTAGATCTACCCTGTCCGTTTTCAATTCACGTATGGTCTAGTGCGCTCATGGGCGGACAGGATAACTTGTGACCAGGCTGCGACGCTGGTTTGGAGCTTCGCTTGCCACATGTGGTACTAATATGCGTGAAAAAAGGTACTTAACAAACTCAAAATCAATCGATATAATTGTTCCAATTTTGCATCCAATTGCATCGTATCCATGTGTAGTTTATCCTCTAAACAGCGTCTGGAACCTGTAGCATTTATAATGCTTAAATGCACCAAGTATAACCACTATGCGTAATTTTACTTTTTCTTTAAATACAGTAGCATCGTTATTTACCGTTTTATAAATATTGTATGTATGTTTTTAATTGCGGTATAACGTCGCTCACATATATGTATGCTTGTATAGTTCAAAAACTCCTCATATTAATGCCGTCTTAATAGCAGTTCCATATAGAAAGATAACCTTCTTGGGAATGTTCCCAGAGATGTGCGAAAGAAAGGGGACGTGTATTTCAACACGGGGGATCTGATGCGGAGAGACCGCCTCTACAACCTCTATTTCTGTGACAGAATCGGAGACACTTTCAGGTAGGGGCATAAACAGACAATTATTTGAAAAGATATACATGAATATTCGTTAGATAATTACAGTTACAGATTTTCAAATGTATAAGGTTATTCAAGTCTTGACGCTATGAGTTTAATAAACTTTATGTACACATATTGGTCGCGTCTTTCGAAATTGGGTCTTATGCCATATTCCGCCAGCGTAGCTCCAGACCAGCCTGGTAAGGAGCTACTCTGTCCTCTAATGTGACAACTAAGCTGCTCGTGACGAATAAGCGGACAGGGTGGCTCCTGGTAAGACTTCGCGAATGCGCTCTATGTTGTTAAGCCTAGCTTGTTGCATATGTCATAAGACCCTTTTTGGTAACACGCGGATCATAATATTGCTGATTTTGTATGCAAAATGCACGTCAAGATTGTTTAAATTGCATTATTTTGTAACATTATTTAGATGGAAGGGTGAAAATGTTTCTACCACGGAAGTGAGCAATAGCGTTACCGAATTAAGTGACGTCATCGACGCATGCGTCTACGGCGTCACCGTACCGGGTGAGGCATTGATATAGACTAAACAAGTTTAAATAAATTTAGGGCATTTGCTTGGTTCGATAAATTATCATGCGTGGTCAAAATATTATTTTCTATGATCTCGAGTAAATAATCGATTAAATACCGAACAGCAAACGGTTTTCTTTCAATTTAGTGCTTTATGCCACCGTTAATGTTTCTTTGTAAAGTGTTCAGCGTGCAAATACCGCTGGAATAATAACGTCATGACGACCAAAAAGACGTCATTTCAATGTAAGAAAATGAAAAAAAAATGTTCCCTCTTGTTTTTCATGTTTTGCAAAGGTGAATTATCGTTTTTAAATCAAGAATATTTTACCCTCAACCTTAGAAAAGCATTTAAAAATAATGTAACTTGTTTGGAACAGTGTCTTTTCAAACCAAATGCGGCCTTTTTCACCTATACAGGAAATAATTCATAATGGAAGTAAACTTACTATTTATTGATTATATATGCATACACACCGTGCTTTTTACAACAAATATGTGTCATTAACAAGCACACGTGTGTTACATGTCTTATATAAGGTTATTTGAAAGAATAAAACATGATTGGTATATATATATATATTCCTTATATAATTTGATAGCATTTAACAATATAATTTGCTAAATGATCTATTCGGCTTCTATTTAATATATTTTTGCTGTCTTGTAGATTAAACGAAAAGTTATTTGAAATCTGTTATTAACATTGTTTATGGTCCCTACTTAAAACAGTATTGAAACAAGCCGTCGAAACATTATTAAAGAACATAATTGATTTTACGTCATCATGGTCATGATGTTATGATTCCTTTGAAATGTGAAACCATTTAAAATGTTTAAACGCGCCAGAGAATCTTAAGATAAGAAGGAAATACGTTTATTACAGGACTTTGTCTTAATGATCATTGAACAAATTGTGTGTCCAATGAGGATTTAAAATCAATATCCTACCATCGTATGTTGTTATCATTTATATAGCAAACTGTAGCAAACTTCAGTTATCAATGAATATTTCGATAACGAACTATATTTGAACTAGCATATGTTGTACTATTTAAACTTATTCATAGCAAGTAACCTATTAATACAACTACATGTATGTGTATAAATTCATGTCGTTCGCATGCAACCAACAGGATGTGATGGTCAAGCGGGCATGGTGACCCTTCTTCTCGACAGGAAGTTCGAGGATGAAAGTGACCAGAGGACATTCCTTCATGAATTCCTAGACCATTGTGAGAACTCACTTCCTGTCTATGCACGGCCTCTGTTCGTGAGGATCGCGGAAAACCAGCTTGAGCTGACGTCGACTTTGAAACAGTTAAAAATTAACTTAAAAAAAGAGGGCTTTGACATAAATGTAATAAATGAGCAAGTTTTCTTTTTTGATAGACGTCTCCATGAATTTTGTGCGCTCAACGAAGAAACGTATACATGTATTATTTCTCGAAAAATACAGTTTTAATTGAAAAACCTTTTACAAATAGTTCGAAGAAAAATCCATGATACGATGGTTAGAATTATAAAGTACTTTTAGCTTTACATATTTGTATAACGTTTTGGTGCATTACGTCATGTTCAGCTTACCGAACACGAAAATAAGCAATACACATAATTAACACATGTCGTGTATACATAATGTAACAAACCCATACGTAGTTCATGTGAGTCATGTGATTTCAATATTCGCTTGAATCATTTACAGACCTTTTTGGAAGTTAACGTGTTTAATCAAATATTTCATATTGTTTAGGACGCTTTTTGCTAGTAATCACTTGAATTATTTTTTATAATGTACGAATCTCAAAGGTAACAATATAAAAAGTAAACAATATAAATCTTAGTTTTATCCATTAGTTAATGCCAATTTAGGTTATACATTATATTATTATATTAATATTTACTAAGAACGTTTTTTAACTAATTCATTATATTGTTATGATAACTTGCATTATACTGTATGCTATATACTTGTACAGTCGTTAATTGTATCTTAATCGGTAAAAGTCCTAATCAATAAAGATTTTATTTGTTAACTGTATCCCTTTGTTAATCACTTTAGATATTTTTTGTGTTTGTCAAACTTCTAACTATTGCTTTGTTTACATCGTGTCGAGCGGCCATCTTGGAAATCACATTCTTCTTGAGTTGTCGGCATCTGTTACCTACTTACCTATGCTGAAATTTACTTGTTAATGTGTCTTTTAACTTGTTTCAGGTAAGATAATCGTACTGGCTGGATATAGCATTATTACTAATCGTTCGAAAAATAGCAGTTCAAGGATATCAAAATACGAAATCATAAAAGACTCATGATTTTTCAAAATAACTAACAAAAGCCTCATTTAAATCATTTAATTAACCTGAGGAATTCTTTATCTAAAAGAAAATTCGAGATATTCTAATACTGTATATACTTAGAAAGCATTAAATCTTGATCATGCTCCTTGTTTCGTTAGATGTTATTTAGTTGCACTCGTATGAGTTTGAAAATCGAAAAAAATGACACATGCTATACGACCCTTGCGTTTGTTTTACAAACAACAAAGTAGCACAACCAAACAACACGCGATGTGTATGACGAATATCTGAATAATGTTGTAATTAAAATTAACGACTCGATTATTACAAATTTAAAGCAACATTCAAAGGCAAGTCGGGTAGTTTATATTTTTCCGTCAATTCATTTATTTCTAAAAGTGTGATCGATGTGTAAAACACAAAAAAATAACCTTATTAATACCATCAAACACATTTGTGAATAGTCTTGTTTGATTCAGTCAGGCTGTTACATATTTTCGTAAATATATGTATGCTTTATAGTTAATCGCTGTTAATGTTAATGGTATTTAGGGAATTATTGGCTTAGTTACAGATTTGCGAAATGTATTTGACCTTCAAACACATATTCAATGCAAAGTAATCATGCGAAACATAGGGTTTACATTACATTTAATTCATAAGCTCGTATGATCATCTGAATATTAAAGGAGGACTGTGCACAGTGGCTTTGGTTGGTTAAAGACTATTTAATATCTCAAAAGACACGCATTCAAATCGAAGCCATTCGTGTGTCTTTCTAAACAGAGGGCGTAATCACTTGACGATCAAGATTGCGACGTCTGTGCCGAAAAAAGGGGTTTTCGCCGTTGTATACCATTTATTCCTTTTGTTTCATTTTAAATGCCAGCCATAACAGTAACGGTTACCACTACAACCCCTGCACCCGATTGTATAAACAGTTAAACCGGCGGTTAACCACATACCGGCGGTTAAAAGTCGGTAACATGTTGGTTACTGGTCGGTAAGCGTTTGTATAAAATTTGGTTATTTATCCCGATCGGTTAAAACCCAGTTAAAACATACCCTGCTTCCCTAGATGGGTAAGTACAAGTAACCGAGAGGTAACTTACACAAAAAGGCCGCGGCGCGCGAAATTATAAAAGCTAACCATCGACGACCTTTACAATTTCGACGAGAAAACAACAAATTGCAGCGACTGACACTTAATTTGACTTCATTTACAGGGCAATACGATTTCCGACTTCGGACGACTAATTTAAGGACGCACAGAACGTGTTTCTTATATTCTGTTATGGGTATGCCGTGTGTGATCCGATGCATCAATGGCGCCCATGTTAAAATCATTTCTCCGAGAACAGGGAACAACAAAAGTACAAACAAAAAACAAAACACGTTTGAACTAGTATCTTACCTTTAATAATCCTTTAAAATCCATAAATAATCCATTTAATTCAATAATTGACGAGTTTGCATCTAGGGTCTTTGATAATTATTTTAGCTTAGTTAAATAAACACCCTTATGCCATCATATCATTATATTCAAATGAGAACTCAATAAACTTTCTTCTTCGTCACACACTACGTCTATGTACATATCTGCTGTTAAAATGAACCGGAGCAGTTTATCAAATGTGTCGTGTTCTGAGAAAAATGGGCATAATGCATGTGCTTAAAGTGTCGTCCCATATTAGCCTGTGCAGTTTGCACAGGCTAATCAGGAACGACACTTTCCGCTTTTATGACATTTTTTGTAAAAATGAAGTCCCTTCTTAGCAAAAATCAATTTTTGGCGGAAAGTGTCGTCCCTGTGCGAACTTAACAAGCTAATCTGGGACGACACTTTACGCACATGCATTATGCCCAGTTCTCTCAGAACACGACACAAATAATAGCCGTTGGTGAACTCGGTTGCATTTGCAGATTTCTGCATATAAAGATATATTTAAACTTGAACAATGTTTTATTTGTCTATGGTAAATTCCCTTATTGTACAAGAAAGTAAGTAAGTTTATTGTAAACATAAGCCAAATTAGAAGAATAGTCTAGCATGTTACGACGACCATGTATAATTGTTATGTTACATCTAGAACAACTAGAAGAATAGACGTCTTTGTAAGCACTCTCTTGCAGTTTGGAAGCACCAGGGATTCCGCTAAATGATGCAAATCCCGACATCATTATCAATTTGTCCCTGGTCATTTTGATGACCTCATAGTTAAAATGTACACTTTATTTTATTGTGAATTCATTTGTAAATGAATTTGATAAAAAAAATACATGTCGCTGTTTATAAGCGTGACACTTCGCCCGAATTACGTCATTAGAAAATGCATTGTGGGAATGTTTTGGTTAAAGTTACCGGTGGTAGGCAACAGACGTTTGTCGTACCCTTTAAAGATGTGCTCGTACAGCTTCTCGGTCTCATCTAGGGTAGCGCAAGGTAACACCGGTTGACACATCCAAATGTATATAAGAACAAGAAATACCGACAAATAATACAACCTTTATGGCCGTCAAAAAAAACAATAACAAATTACAACATTTACATCAAGATTAAACAGACTGTTCCTCTGTCGATAAGTTCGGAGTCATTTATCGCTTACGACCAAAAAATGCGTCTTTCGCAAACAGAAGCGTTGTAACCAATAACAGGGAAACGGAAATTAATATTATTGAACGCTGTACACAATCAACGCTTTTTCTGTTGCAATGTTTATCTTTGATTTAAGATAATTAATTTTTTATCTTAAACACAATTCCCTCACTAACATGATTTGTTTCTAATTTTGTTAGTTTCCGCGAAACGTAGAGAAGCAATTTGTTCCTTTATATTGATATTTCGTGGGCTTAGGAGAGACGAAAACCAGCCCATTTTTTTCAAAAATCTTTTGCTGAATTTTATAATAAAAGCATAAAGTTAATTAGTTCCAAGCAGTGTCAAAAGACTTATTTTCAATCTGTATAATAATTATGGAAAGAGAAATTTGAACATGTTCAAGTTACAACCATTTTCCACATGAAATTTTGGAAATACTAGTTACCATTTATTTATTATTTAAATCATTTATTCATTATTTATATAATTTATTGTTTTTTATGCAAAAGGGAAGTAACTCAAGTTACAACTGTTTTCCACTTTTAATTTTGGCAGGTTTTAATATTTATTTGTACGTTAAATGGAAGTATCTCATCTTATACTCTTTATTATGCATCATTAGTTAAAGAAAGCAAAACGTACTATACTAAGTTACCATTTATTTATTATTGATATCATTTATTCATTATTTAGATCATTTATTATTTTTATGCAATACGGAAGTAATTCAAGTTACAACTGTTTTCCACTTTTAATTTGGGCAGGTTTTAATATTTATTTGTGTGTTAAATGGAAGTATCTCATCTTATACTCTTTATTCTTCATATTTAATTAAAGAAAGGAAAACTTACTAGTTACCATAAACATTTTATTTCTAATCAACAATCATAAAACATTTGTTGTGACGAATACTGTCATTTTATTATCGTCTATAACATTTAATACATAATTATTCCACACATTATTGATACACGATTTTTTTTATAATAATATAATTCGTTGTTCACTTTAAAAAATTAAATGATGTGAGATCTTTAAACAATTTATTTTATCATCTAAAAATATTCCAGAGATCTACATGATCAGCTTAGATTCAAACGTTGTGGTATTTATTTTATCCTTTTTATAAAAATTACCAAAAAAGTTTGTGATTTTATACTGAAGGCTCGACAAATGCAATTAAAGTAGCAAAAAAGAATATTTCCAGTATAAAAAGATTTTTACTGAAGCCATCTTGATTAATTAATTAACATATTTCATGCCTTTCATGCACATCATTTTTCTATAATGCTTATGTATACTATTAGAATTAATTATAAAGAATATAATTTTTTGTTCGTGGTTCATTCACTTTATTTTTAATGAATAAAAAGAAATTCAACACTAAGTTGAACATAGGTAAATTACTAAAATTTACAACAAATACAGTTGTAGAACAAGTTAATTTAGTTTCAAAAAGGTAGAATTGAGATTTGGAAAATGAAATTGAGACTAAGTATGTACATGTATTTAAATATATTCCAGCAATACAATAATTCCCTTGCTACTTTGCTCAATTTGGTCTGCAGTTATTTAACATAGAAGAATTTATATAATAACTAAAGATTTGATACCATACATGTTTAACCTGGGTATTGCAGCAAAAGTAAGATCATTCATCAACATGAGGCAACAGCAGATAAAAGCTGTGGTAGGCCCGTGGAATGATATTCTTATGAGATATGTGTAAGAGATCTAGATATTTGTCTGGAGTTCAATAAGCTGATTTCTCAGGACTTCTAGACCTATTTTGCATACATTTGGTACAGAGTGCATAGACCTGAAGAAATGTTCAACAGTAAATACTGGACCATCTGTCCGATACTGAAACTGGTTTGGAGCAGAGGAAGCAAATTTTAACAGTTTTATTGAATTCCAGGGAACCCTCTGATTGTCAGTATTAGTATCAACTTTTTAATTGTTTTGGCAAGTTGCTTGAAAAAAAAATATCATTGAGAGTCATTTCAGAGACATTGTAGAGACGAAAGTGTCTTGCTGCCCTTATAACAGTTGCCCACTGTGCTGTGGTATACACAGGACTATTTCTACTGGCTCTCTCAACAGATTAGTGGATTAATTGAATCCCCTTCATTTTGCGTATGGCCCTTCTCTAAAAATGTGTGTACAATAGAGTCAAGTTTGTATTTTGACATGCAGTACCATAACATACTGACATGGTAACGATTTTTGTTTTGAGCTTAACAGTTATCACTATAGAAAGTGATATTTTGTGCTCCCTCTATTGATTTGCGACTTAAGAATTGGTGTAAACATGAAGCCAGCTCACAAGCCCCTCTCTTTGCTACAGTTTCATTCCACACAAATCAAAAACTGTCTGTTGATGCAAGATCATATATTGTAAAGTTGAATAAGCTAAGCCTTTTTTGTAATAAAGGCTTGATTCAAATGAATGAGGGGTCAAAAGAATTTGCTCAATATCAAAGAAGCAGGCAACCGAATTTGAGTTTTGTTTAGTTTTAGCTCTTGCCTTATATCTCTCTTTATTTTGCCTAGCTAAAAATTTGTTTTTCATATATGTATCATTGGACTCTTGGAGTATAAAGTGTATTTTCATACTTACCAGTAATATCTGTATGTTCTTGAGACTTGAAAAAAAAATCAAAACAACCTTCAGGATGTCAAGGCCCACATGGCAAGCAAATCAAACAGTGATGTCATATTTTTGATGTCATAAACTAAAGATGTAAGATGATCCCTTCCAACATTGTACACTTTGTAATTTTTTGTGCTCAAAGGTTGTAACTTAATGTACAACCGTTTTGCATTTTTTCAATCCAAAATTGAATGCAACCATAAGACACATACATGATAGTATAATCTTAATATCTATTTAGGATATGTATAGTTAAAAAAACTTGAGAAATGAAAAATGATGATTTTTGGTAAAAATGTGAGTTACAACCGTTTTGCGCTAAGTCCACGATTTATAATGTTTGCAATATTATTTCTAATTGTATCCACATTTTAATCACTTGATCATGAACATATTGTGTTCATTCTTCTTTGTTGTGTATGTGTATCTTTTAAAATAATATTTGGCTTTTCTTGCTTTGATATTAAACGTTTTATAATTGTATTCCTTATGTGTAAAGGTGATTTGGGTTTCCTGTATCAGTACACGATCGGGATTGATGATATTTGTGAAACATATTTTGGTACATCATTGTTTGGTCTTCTATAGAAGAACTCGAATATATTGACTGTTTTAGTACATTTTCTTTATACATGTACATATGCAAGTCTTCAATTCACCAATATTATCACTTTGTATGTCAGTGTGTTTTATTACATTCGTTTCAAATTATTTCAAAATTAGCGTGGATCACCGACAGGTGACTTTATCACACAGAAAATTATTATTACGCATAGATAGCCCTTTTCCCCTATAATGCATATCAAGTCAAACTGAAAGCCCGCGCAGTGTAAAAAACATTGGTTTATATCCGTCATATTTTGAAAGTACTGTGTTGGTCATACTATTTGCTGAGTTACATATTCAAACAAAATTTGTTTTGGAAATATGACCCAATAACTTATATATCCAAATGAAACTATGTTGACTAGAATCCTATTTAATGTTAATGTTGGTTCTCTTCTAGTAGTGTTTGTTTGCTCAGCAATTAGCCGTTACTGAACCGTTCACAGCACGGCATTAAATATATATCGATTCAATCAGTCAGATTCATGTGCTTAACATGTCAAAAAGCTTGAGCAAACATGGCATAATCTCATAAAAATGTCCATATGCTGTTGTGTTCCTCGAAGTACTAAGCGCTATGATTACCACGGTAGTTGTTTTATAATTTTCAAGTTGGCGTTTCACGAGAAAAGTTTCTCAAGCAAAGTTAATGGCTAATACGAGCTGGTTCTGTATTCTGAATAAGAGTAAACAATCAACAGAAACTATATTAATCAAAACATTAAAAAGCAAACTAAAACAAACAAAAAAGTAACAGCTTTAGCACGTTTTTCACCGGATCAAAACTGGTCAACGGCAAGCGACACGTAAGATGCTTATACAACGACACTGCATTAAGTTAGATACTTTCCTTAGAACAATGTGCAAGTGGCTTGAAGAAAAGTTAGCTTGTGGATGTTCGTGGTGCTCGCAGTTGTTGGGGATGATGATCATGAAGTTGTATGCATGCAAAACGCCACCAGTACGAACTTTACTACAATGATTGACACAATGATAACATTTGAGACTGGTGTGTGTAAATCTTTTTGTGCAAATGCCTCTGCGTTCCAAGTTCAATAAATACGCATCGGAGCAGGAAATAGTTGTTCCTATAATCAAGTCCGAGTCGAAGAGAGCATTTTTAAAAACAAATTAGAACGCACAATAAAGCACAATTGCGAAAAAATAAGCAACATTAAAAATCAGTTTCCGAAGATATTTTCATTATGTTTCTTATATTAAAAAAATTGGCGTAAATACACCAAAATGTATAGGGGTTGTTTAATAGTTTATTATAATAAAGTACTGTTTTACATAATTCATAACGGTTTTTATATGATTTTATTGTCTGACTTGATCGACGTTTCTTTCATAATAAACGATACGAAAACTGCACGCAATATGATTCGTTTTATAATTAAGCATAAAAAATGTCACAAAACCCATTTAAAGCTACATTGTTTTGACATCAACATGTAAATTCGAAAGTATTAATGTAGGCAAGTATGTTACGGAAGCCTTATCTATATAAAATTCTCTTATAAATACCGCCTATCAAAATTAATACAGTTCTGTACTTCTTTTGCAAAAAGTGTTTACATCACTTTTTAGCCATTGATATTATATGTATTATATATTTTTTTATCTTTATTTTATGTTTTGTTAAAATTATATTATGCATATACTAGTAACTGAGAATTTATTCATTACTGCGTTTAAAATTACTATGTTTACAAAAAAATCATTGTTGTTTTTATTCTGCTCTTATTTTGTTTTATTTTGTTTCGAATTTATGAATTTAGACAAGATTCTTTAAAGAAGGGTTAATATAATCGAAAAGAATGGAACAAATGACGATTTTGGTATGAAGTTGTACATACAAATGAAAAATATATCTAAATGTACACGTTTATTCACATGTACCTGTATTTCACCGCAAATTACCGAGGCCGCGGTGGTCCTACGTGAGATTTATTATCCGATAACGCCCGCGCGCGAGTTTTTATCAACATATATAATTATCGATCCTGTCATCGCGATTCGCCACGGCGACCACTGCGTTTCACGATTCTCCACAGTGTATCGCCGGTGACGAACGTATGTGTCACGCTGGTCTGAATCACGGTGATACGTGGCGGAAGGCAGAATTCGCTCTAGACATAGTGTAATTATTATATCAGTATTGTATGCTGACACCCGACATTAATTTAGTTATGACTGAATTCATTAAAGACGATGTAAACGTCTTTATAAACTGTCTGATCAGTTCTGTTCTACATCTGATATGGAATGCGGCTTAACGATTGTTTTTAAACGTCTTGAACTTAATTCAACACGGGGATAAGCCCTTATTTTATGTTAGCTACGTATTCATCCTACTAAATGTCGCCTCGAGAAGCGGTTTTGCTGTTGGTGGTTGTTATTCAAAACAGAAAAGATATGTGTTAAGATTATGCAGTATGCGAACACAAAGATCTGACGGGCAATTGACGACCAATACAGAGTCGCGTATTTCTTAAGAAGACAATTAATTACAACCGAATGGAATGTTAATGTTATTGTTTTATATCAACTATGTTAAATGATATAATTTTGAAGCTCTAAAGTTGCAATTCAGTATCATTAGCGAATATGCATGTGTTACCATTTTGATTGACATTCAATTAACCTGTATTATTACATATTGGCTCAAATTTCAATTAGGGCAAGTTTAGCGCACACTTTTAGTTCGTTGATTTTTGTCACTAATACTTCATCATATCGACGATAGAACATCAATTAATCGACGATAGAACAACAATTACTAAACAATATTATATATTTTATTTGTTGGACATTGAAGATGACGGTACCTTGTTTCTAACTGACAAACGTTACATTGACACACATTTCCACATGTTTGTCAAATACCGTTACGAACTTTGAGTAAAACTCGTTTACCGATTCACTTTTCAGTAGCACCTACACTATTGGGTGTCTATATATGCTTTCATCGAATTTAACATTTTGCGATATAAACGTTATGTTAATTTGCTGTTCATTGTAGAGTAATTCCATTCAAATTACGCGTGTGATTTCCACTTGACTACGACATCGACAGCGATTTTTTATTCCTTCTGTAACATTCGGCAAAACAACGAAAATCTAACCTAAATGACATTTAACTCTATTTTTAGGAGATTGCATTTATTTGTAGATCATCTAAGTGTAATCATAGATTGGTCGCAGAACGTAAACACTGACTAGACAAGGTATATTTACTGGTCGATAACGCATTTCTTACAGACAGAAGTCTTAACATATACGAAAAATGTTAGTATATGAAAAATTTAAAAAGGAAAAAGTATAACATCATTTTGAACAACGACAAATTGTCGACCCAGATTATATTGTTTAACAGTGGATACAACAACAACGAACATAGAAAATTAACACATATCTAATAAGCATTGCCGTATAACCGTTAAAGTTACACATCTAAAGTATGATATCGTAGGGACATACATGCCTTTTAAAAAATCTCTGTATAAAAATGCACGACGGCTTTTCCAGTCAGATAAAAAGAGACATGTTCAGAATTATCATACACATACAAGTCGCCTGATTCCTAATTAGTTTTTATTTAATGCCTTATATTACATGGCAGTCATGGTCGCCTAACTTCTTTAACAATATTCCAGAGACGATTCAGATTCCGCATCTTTCTCTTCTTTATACTAAATGTGACATGCCAACACGGTGAAACAGCTGATAGATAGCAGGACGTTAACGTAGGTGTGTGCGACAGGATTCACGCTTTTTTGAAGTTGTTGTTGCTCATTTCTTTGTATGCGACGAATGACAAGAGCATTATCACTATCTGAGACATACGTTCATCTGACGTAAAAGTTATCCCAATATTGTGTCTAAGTATCAGGAAATGTCATCGAACTTATAAATGCTCAATAACATACCTTCACTGATACGATAACTGCCTCTGATTTGTTAACAAAAGAAACATGGCCGATGAATGATCTTATTGTCGGATTGATTACTTTAGTGCTTGCTCGATGGTTTGATCATTATGACCAGAAACAATACTTATTGTTAAAAGGCTCGTATGATCAATATCTACTAACAGATCCATTTGTCCGTTTAGAAACCAAACACACTCATTAAAGTGATCGATTTTCTACAAAACATATTCCTTTCATGTCTTTAGGTTTTTCATGAACTATAATTCTCTTTACAGATATTTTTGTTTACAACAAGTATAATTAATTGCATTCCTTGTATTCTGTTTGCTGGGTCTATAGCTTGCACCTGGTGTATATATAAATTCTACCCTGGCGACTTGGCTCTTAAGAATACAATAACAATAATGGTGACGGTTTCCTCTCGTCTTGTATGGTTCTTTTGGTTAGCTACTTTGTTTTTTAATCTATGTTATATCCTTATATATTCTTTTAGATTTGCCTACAATAATGAGTATGTTTGGTATGTTCATCATCATTTTTTGCCATCAAACCTCTTTGATATGCCCTTACACTTTATACCTTACTAATACCTGCACGGAATACAAGCATCATGATTACATACAGCAAGCAGGCAAAGTACAGTGTTTTTTGCTACAATGCAACGACAACTAGTATACATACTTTAAAATAGTAAGTAGTACAGTTTAAAAACATAATGCACGGAAAACGAACAATAAAACACTCACTAATAGTAGCTTTTTTTTCAAGAGTTCGTTAAAATTTATGCGTCTGTTGTAATCTAATATTTGCCTTCATTTTTGTTTTCACAAACTAATCATTAATACTACAATTCAAACCGGATCTGCAAGACATTATATATACCGGTAGTCGTATTGAAGGATAATGCAATTAGGAACTTATGAAGTAAATTAATAACACACACATATTTATTGAAATATGTATACGCAAATCATTTATGTTTCACATTTGGTCAGAAAGGTCGCAAAAAGGAAGAATTTGTAGATAAATTGAAAAAGGTTTGTCCAGTCATAACTGCAAAACACGTGTAGAGAATGATAGATACATATATGTCGTATGTTTTCCCAACTAGATTCCAGGTTATGTCATTGATAGTAGTAACTTTCTCGATCGCTGTATCATCGTTTTGATCGTTACAATCTTCCTTTGGCAATTCAGATACCTCATTTACATCTTCTTTATTTTCTTGACTCGTCGGAACGACAGAACGATTTCTCCGCCACAGGAATCTAAAGCGTAACCACTTTATTACCGTTTTTAGCTTCTCGGGTACAGGTTCAGCCTTGTCATATATGCGTAACGATACGAGGCATGCCAACAAGATGACACAGCTGTACGCAAGAAGAAATAGAACGTATACGTAGATGAATGCCACAGGATTAGAGCTTTCTGGCACGTTGTTGTTTATCATCTCTAGATAAACGACGAATGATAGAAAAATGGTCACAGCCACTGACATGCGTTCTCCTGACGCAACAGGCATCGAGAACACTATGTTATTGATAAGACCCAGGAAAATTAAGGGTATAATAATATACACCACGAAGAACTCGCTCCTGCGTTTTAGTTTCAGTTGAATGGTAAACGACGGCGCAATATCAGTTGTAGTTAGGTTGTGAAGACTGCTGTCATTGAGAAGGTCCCACTGATTGTTTTCAATATAGAATGATTTGTCTATGGTGCTATTAGAAACTGCAAGAGCGATTTCGTCGTGCCTGTATGCCCATCCGCCTATGGTCATTGTGCAAATTTGGATATCGAATGGAAAGTACGTAACGTCAACAGTACACGATAGTGACAACACAATGGCTGGCGACCAAAACACGCTGCTATTAGAAAACAGTCTAATAAAAAGTGGTGTTTGCCCAATATCTTGAACTGAGTCAAAAGATTCAAGTAACAACAACTGCGGTTTCCAAATATCCTGTGGGTCGATTAATATCGACGTTTTGCCTCCAAAGTCCGACGGAGTCCATGTAAGACGCTTTTTCTCCCAGATCATATTGAATACCACTGTAATGTCTATATCCCCCGAAATCTCATCGAATTTATTTATGCTTACAACTGATACCTTCACTGATACGATCACAGTTTCTGATTGGTTTAATAAAGGGAAGAAACGTTTGTCATATCCATTGAAGATTCGTTCGTACAGGTTCTCGACCTCGGGAAGTGTAACGCAGTTTATTTCCTTTTGCGTTAAAATAGTTAAAAGAGATTTCCAAATAAAAACACGGACAAAATGCGACATCATGTCTTGCAATAATCAGCGTATTTAACTATTAGAAACTATGTCTTTTTTTTCAAAGTTTCACCTTAAAACCTCTTGCTACCACAAAGTTTGTTACCAGTATGGTTAATTATTTCACCTTTGTTTTTGGATTGTAGAAGAATTGATCATTGCATGATACAGTATCCACGATACTAAACGATCCTTTGCTCGATAACAATTTTGGTCTGTTATTTTAAATTGAGTCGATTAATTCATTTCCCGCGAGGCAATACTGTTCACCAATAGTTACCGATTGATTGGTTATCATATTAGAAAGCTTTATAATCAATTCAGTCCGATGAATCGGATAATAATATGAAGTCCAATTAACATCAACGATTTGTTTTTAAGACACTGTCATATATATTCATTATATAAACGTCTGATGTTAGATAAAAAATATGAAACTTGTGCAAATAAGTATATATTGAATGAACTTTGAGTGGGTGTTTTTAAAACTTGCAGTTAACACACAAATATGCAAATAGGGTTGACAGTGATATAATTGTTATGTTATCTTGGTTGCAGATTGATCACGATTTCGTTGTGTCAATACGTTTTTGTTTATTTAAACATAATTTTCGTTTTCAAATCTTTCCAATAAATCAGAGTTACTAATAATGCATTAGGATATAAGATCATGTACTTATTATAGTGGGAACGGGGCGCCACTTTTTAAAAAAAAGTCGCTTTTGATGTTCGTCATCGTCAAGAGTGAAGGAAAATCTTTGTTCCTCGAAACATTGTTTTCCCATGGGATCAAAATCCAACATGCCTGTGAAGATGGCCGCCCTAAAAACTACAGAATACAGTATTTTCACAAAGGACACAAACAACACATATTTTTTACGAGTTGTGTCAGCTTTTAATTTTATGCTAATGATAACATATCATTATTATTATAAAACAATTGCCGGATGTAGTTTTTTGTGTGAAATATAAAACATTCCATTACACAAAATAATAAAGATACACAAAAAATCGTTAAAAAAACTAGTTTTATTCATATGACGTGTTTCAATTCGTACATTAAAAGGAGTAAAGAAATAATCACCATCCTTACTACATATATGCACAACTAAGGGGCTTAAGAATATAACAATATACTATTTAATGTTAATATGATTCATAACTGTGATATCTAAAATCACATTCACCCTCCAAATCAACGAACATTTCGTACAATATTTCGAAAAAATAAAGTCAACAAATAAAAAAATCAATGTTCCTTATAGCAAAAGCAAAACAAAATAATTCAACGCTAGATGTGATTTGGTAACAAAGATTTAACGAGATACACATTTTCTGGCTTTGTGTGGCACAACATATTCCATTTTTGACGATGCTGCGAAGCAGCTCGTCTAAGTTATCATACCATGATTGAGATAGCTCGATTTTTCTAATCGGCACCTCGTTGAATATCATTGATAAAGGTAAAAGAAGCTCAGCTATAAATAGCACAGCATATTCTGGGGAAAAGATTTAATAATAGTTTGAAAACGTTTATTTTAAATCAGTTATATTCAATCCATTATATGTTTATAGATCAATGAAACAACTATGCATTTTCTGTATTGTATTTGACATTTGTAGTGATTCTGTAAATAAATTGCGAATGAAAAGGTGTATAATTAACGTTTAACGCGATCATGAGTGTAAAGAAAACGAATTAGTTCGAACCTTCCATTTGTAAACGTTGTAGCGAGTATGGTATATAAACAGCATAATAACCGTATAATATTTATGAATCTCGCTCTTATGCGTGCTTTCTCATTTTGCATATTTAATAAACTTTTTTCAAACAGAAATTACAGAGCCACATCAGTGTACATACTACGTTTGATAATTCATTCGTTTGTTGGATATTGTTTGCTGTTTTAAACACATATCAGTTCATATCGCGGAGATTTAGTCAACCTTACCATGTGTTCATAAGCGAACTCACGTATTCAAGTACTCTTACGACTATGTGCTCATACCTACTTTCGGGAATCATCATGAAAGTACTGCCGTACTTAACGAACAAACATGTCCAAGCCTATTTAATTTAAGAAAAAAAATAATCAAAAGAGAAAAAAATATGTGAAATCACGTCCGTACACATGACATCATTAACTTAGGAAAGAAAACAACGAAATATACAGTTTGATATAATATACATGTGAAATTAAAGAGCATGGTGTAATTAAAGATCATGTCAAGTTTTGAATATATCTGCTGAAACGTAATGCTATAACCCACTAACGTTTTACGGTAACAAAACGTTTTTTTAAGATAAGTGGAACAGAAAATACACGTCGAATATCTGTTTAAAGATTTTTCTTGTTATTTTTGATGGAGATTGTTACCCAATTTTTTTGTCGTACCCAATTTTTTTTCCTACCCAAATTTTTTTCCTACCCATTTTTTTTACCCATTTTTTGGGGCATAATTTTTGTACCCACAATTTTCGTACCCATTTTTGTTACGTACCCAAAATTGTCGTACCCACATAGACAATTTTGGTGATGTAGATAAACTGAAATTGATGCTTTTATATCCATCATCTTCAAAAGCATCGTCACATCAGTGCTGTCAGTACTTTGATTATTTCCCGTAACGATATCTTTTCATACGATATACGAAAACTGCCTTCGTACATTAACATGCACGTGGTGAATATATTGTCCCGCAAAAAAAAGAACATTTTTTATCTTGTTAAATCTATGTTTCCAGACCACATCTAGCGTTCAAATGTTGGCTTTTGTTATACGGAACATTGAGTTGTTTTATGTGTTAGCTTAATTTTTCAAAAATATTTAACGACGTTGTCGTTTATTTTGAGGGTTACGTGGAAAACACAGTGCATGACTGGAAGGTTTTATCTAATTGTGCTGACGATGGTATACCTTGTTTTGGGCAAAAGAAAAAACAATCCACAAAAATGCCTGTTCACAGGGTTTAAATACGTTTACGTTTGTTGTGGATTCTCATCTCATCTTTGCATGTGGTCCCATCTGGGACAAAGGCCGCAAACTAGCTTCCTCCAGGCGTCTCGGTTCTGGGCGAGTCTCTCCATCTGCCTCCATATTTGGTCCATCTGCTTAGCATTTGACTCCAGGTCCCGGCGCAAGTTATTTCTAGGCCGCCCCCTCTTCCTTTTCCCTTGGAGGTTCCATGTTAGAGATTGCCTTGTCGTATTGGATGCAAGCTTGCAAAGGGTGTAGCCTATCCACCGTCTCTGAAGGGTGTCTTCTGTGTTCTTCTCCAAAATTCTGCGTTGGAGATCTTGTCTATCCAGCGGAAATTGAGGATCTTCCTGACGCAGGTGTTGATGAAGACCTGTATTTGCTGTATGGTGTTGACAGTGCTTCTCCAGGTCTCTGCTCCATGGAGGAGTAGTTGCTTCACGATGGTATTGAACAGCCTAATCTTGGTCTTGATGCCAATTTTGCTAGATCCTCAGATGTTCTTCAGTTGATGGAATGCTGTTCGTGCTTTACCGAAGCGGGTTCTGACATATGCATCCGTTCCTCTATGGTTGTCAAGAATGCTGCCGAGACAGGTGAAGCTGTCCACCTCCTCAAGCGCATCGCCTTGGACTGTGATGGGTGTGCTGTTGGATGCGTTTGTCATGAGCATTTTGCTTTTCCCTTTGTTGATGGCGAGGTCCAGTCTAGTTGAGTTTTCCGCTACCATGTTTGTCTTTTCCTGCATATGTTGCTGGGTGTGGGAGAGAAGAGCCAGATCATCGGCAAAGTCGAGGTCTTCCAACTATTTCCAGCGTGTCCACTGAATTCCATTCCGCTTCTGCTCCGTCGATGTCTTCATTACCCAGTCTATGGCCAGCAGAAACAGGAAAGGTGAGAATAAGCAGCCTTGTCTAAGTCCGCTTCTCACTGCAATGATGATGTTGGTGAACTTTCCATGCACTCCCTAGTGTCTCAGAAGTATCCAGGGGAACTCACGGTCAACACTGTCGAACGCCTTTTCATTGTCAATGAAGTTAATATACAAATTCCACTCCAGGGATTGTTCCAGAATGATGCGCAGGGTTGCGATCTGATCCGTGCACGATCTCTCCTTTCGAAAGCCTGCTTGTTGGTCACGTAGATGCGGGTCTACTGCGTCTTTCATTCGGTTCAGCAGGGTGCGATTAAACACCTTTCCTGGGATGGACAACAGTGTGATTCTTCGGTAATTGGAGCAGGAACTGAGGTCGCCTTTCTTGGAAAGATTGATGAGGTAATCCTCTTTCCACTCTATTGGAATTTCTTCTTCTTCCCATATCTTGCTGAAGAGCGGGTGTAGAAGCTCCACGCTGGTCTCCACATCAGCCTTACGCGCTTTTGCAGGTATGCTGTTAGGTCAGCAGATTTGCCGTTATTCAATTGTTTGATGGCGCAGCTGATCTGGTCTTTAGTGGGAGTGCAGCACTTGATTGGAAGATCTCTTAGAGCTGGCGGAATCTCCGGTGGGTTCGCTGGAGCTGGCTTGTTGAGAAGCTCCCAGAATGGCTAAATCCACCTCTTCTTCTGCCCTTCGTCATCTGTTATTACTCCTCCATTTTTGTCCCTTATTGGCCTCTCTGGTTTTGCAAATTTTCCTGTAAATTTCTTGGTGATGGAATACAGATCTTTAGTTTTGTTCTGAAAAGCGGCCACTTATGCCTCTGTTGCAAGCGTCGCCAGGTAGTTCCGCCTGTCTGCTCTACACTATACGCTCCTGTTTGCTTCTGTGTACTCTTCTTGTGCTTTCACATTTGAGACTCGTGTTCTGCTGTTGTTGACACTTGCCTTTCTTTTCATCTATCCTCAACTTTCTGAAGCGTCTCTTCTGATATCCACTCCTTGTGGGTATAAGACATGAAGCCGTTTACTTCTTGGCATGTTGAAGTCACTGCTTCTCTCACTTTTTGCTACTTCTGGTCGTCACTTGTTAACGCAGTTCCTCTAGGACCTGGAACTTGTTGGAGAGAGTGACATTGGACTCTTCTTTCTTCCAGGTGTCTTTCAGTGTAGCAGTTTTTTAACGTTGGCGTTGGCTGGGCATCACCCCCCCTGTCCAACTATTCTTAAGGTTCAGTTTCAATCGGGCGACACGGAGATAATTGTCCGAAGCCATGTCTGATCCACGTTTGACACGTACATCCTGAAGAGGGTGACGAAACTTTCTTGCGATGCACAGGTGGTCAAGCTGGTTTTCCGTTGTCAGGTCAGGTAACATTCATTTTGCCTTGTTTATCCTTCTTTGATGGAAAACACATCTTCCGATGACCAGGTTACCTTTGGTGCACAGGTCAGCGAATCTCTCACCGTTGTCGTTCATCTCGCCTAACCATTGCTTCCCCATGATCTCCTCACATCCTCGGTTGTCACTGCCGATCTTGGCGTTGAAGTCACCCATTAGAATGATGATGTTTCTCTTTGGTATGTCTTGTATAATGGTTGACAGTCTATTGTAAAGGTTGTCCTTCTCGTCCTCTTTACTGTCGTTCGTCGGGGCGTAACACTGGATTATTTCCACGTTGATCCACTTCTTTGTAAGGAAAGAGGCGGTCATGATCCGTGGTCCGTGTGCCTTCTAACCGATGAGAGCTCTCTGTGCCGACTTGCAAAGCATCAGGGCTACTCCCTGGGTGTGTACTGCATCCTCCTGATCATGCCCAGGGAACAACTGTAACTCAACGCTGATCCTTAGAATGGTGAGGTTGAACTTCCTCATCTGTGCGGCAACTTATGCTGTTTCCCCGGACTCGTACATTGTTCGGACATTCCATGTACCGTTGTGGTCCTGGTTGAGATGGTCTTCGACCTAATGGCTTCCAGTTGACGCTGGTTTTCACCGTCTGGCGTCATACGCCCTCCAGCTGGAGGTCCACCTTCTCCCAGGTTTATGTCTGTTGTTATTCTGTTTTGCGTTTCTGTAGCAATAAAGTTTCAACCAGGTATGGTAGCTAGCTCTACGCCCAACCCGCCTCATTTTTCAGCGCGGGCGTGAGATCGTCCTTGGTTGAGTAACACGAACACAAATGTGCAAAAAATATATTTGTAAAAACAGCAGTTAAGATGTAATTAACAGACACTTTACATTTATATACAAAAACAACGAGACTAAGGAATAGGAGGATATTTTGTGTACTGTGAATATGATCCAAAAGTGTAATGTATATGACAAGAAAAGTGGAAAAAGTCACTGACACATATACAGAAAACTGTCAAATGTACATGTCGATATATGTTTTGCTATACCAGTCATTTCAAACTTGTTTTGTTCGTGTATTTGATACTGATAAGTTCATGTACAGTGCATTTTATTAGAATATATATTTCGATATTACATAACAGTATTTTTTATTTAAATGTAGGCAAGTTCGGTCTTATCTAAACAAAGTAAACGGATTAAAATATCGAATATTAAGCAGCACATAACACACTATGTTGAAAGGTATGAAGCCAACAGTGTCATGTTTACCGCATAGAATGTGTTGTCGTTTACGCTAATGGAAGTTTCTCTGCTCTGGTTGATGCATTATTGAGTAAGTTTTTGGACTCAGAGCCGGTTAATTTACCTTGGAATTTTCGAAGATATCACATCTTATTCATCAGCTCATAACTGGCTAACTGACGTCACAGTCACATGACCGGTGAACGGTCACGTGATACGAGGAGACTTCGAAAATTCCAAGGTAAACTAACCGGCTCTGAGTCCAAGAACTTACTCATTCATGCATCAACCATAGCAGAGAAACCTCCATGAGCGTATTCTCAGTCAACATGGACGTGAAGTCCTCAAAGAAATGCGTTGAGGAGAAAAACTGAAGCTAAAATTGACCCGCTGGAAAATTCACAAACTTTTCAATGTCCGCTGTTGCCATAACAATATAACGCCCAACAGTTCGCCTGAAACGGACTGTTCCCGGGGCAAAAGCAGAGAAGATTTAAGCTAGCAGCGAGAAGAAATTACTTCGAGAACGTATTAGACAATGTGAGTACACTCTTAGTAAAATGGGAGAAGAATCTGAATGTTTACGATCAGAATTGAAATGGAAGTTGTCTTCTGCAATTTGGTCGGAAGTGGAAGTCGCCTCCGCGCATGCGCACGAGGATGAACATGGAAAATGTAAACAACGGCAACGAGAGAAAGTTTCTAAACTTTTATAAAAAAAAGAAGGGAAGTCAGACTCGGGAGCAGAAAGGAACTTGCTTAACACTGACAAATGGGTCGTCAAACTATCGGACAGGCGGTTGAAACAGGACGAAACGTCGGGTTTTAAGAAAGGTATGAACTTTTGTGTTACACCTCCAACCATCCCCATAAATGAAATCATTGCGTCTACAGAACAGGTTTGCCATCAATTAGAAGATTAATCGACCGTTGAAAGTTTAAGGGGGGAGGTTGTAAAGATTTTTAAAATGCCACCAATTTCAAAAGCAACATCACTACCAAAGAAAGAAATGCCTTGTATGACCTAGGTAAACGAAAACACATTGTAACTCTACCCGCCGAAAAGGGTCGTACTACGGTTGTGTTTAACAGAACTGATTTCATAGCCAAGATGGACAATCTTACGAGCGACAGGGACACCTATGAACCGCTAAAAATGGAGCCCACCAGGCAAGTTAAAACTGGTTAACATCTTAAAGAAATGGAAGAATGGCAATCTTATTTCAGAATCGACTTTATCCCACATCAGAGAACGCTCCAAATCTATACGGACTGCCCAAAATTCACAAAAAGGATGCTCCTTTACGACCAATTGTATCAAGCACAGAAAGCGTACTGTACGCAACTGCTAAATACATTGCTTCGGTGATTGGCCTCTTGGCGGGTAAAACGAAACACCACATAGTTAAAGGGACTGTCCAACAGATTTTGGCATGTATTAAAGCTTGTCATTAACTGCTTTAAATGCTTTATATTGATAAATTTAAACATTTGAAAAGAAAATCTCCAGTACAAAATAAGAATACAATTTAAAAAAAGAAGAAGAAATGTTAACCTCCACAGGACTCAAACCACTGACCCCTAGAGACATTGAGTTTTGGAGTAAAATGTCTCCCGACTTTACCACTCGACCATCAACGCTCACGACAAATGCGGAGGTATTTTTTTAGCTATATAAGCAATCCTCGTAGTTTGCCAAAATACCGATTCGCGTCGAACGACTTTTTTGACTGTTGGACAGTCCCTTTAACTCGATGGATTTCGTTAAGAAGATCAAAGATCTCGGAGTACCCCCAGACACAAAACTGATATCATACGATGTATCAGCACTTTTCACGTCAATTCCAGTACATAAAGCACAAACAGTGATCAAAAACAAATTGGCTGAAGACACCAAACTCAACAAACGATCTAACGAACGATCTAACGCTAAGTGTTGAACAATTGATTGAGTTGTTAGACCTCTGCCTTAGTAGCACATATTTCATAAAAAATCAACAATTCTTCAAAAAGAAGCAAGGTGCGACCATGGGATCTCCCGTATCGCCGATTGTCGGGAACTTATATATGGAGTTCTTTGAGAAGCAGGCTTTGGAAACTGACAGAAACCCACCGTCCCTCTGGCTGAGGTACGTGGGCGACACCATGACAAAATCCATGAATACCATTTCCAAGAATTCCCGGACCACATCAACTCAATTGACGAACATTAAGTTCACATCAGAGGAGTAAGAGGATGGCCGTATTCCATTCCTGGACACATGTGTTCACATGGATACCCGGATTGGATTTTCAGACTACCCAAAAAGAAAGAGAAAACAGTAGACAAAGATAAGGGAACACAGGAAAGACCCACGGCAGGCATGCCTTACATCAGGGGCACCTCAGAAGTATTATCCAGAATATTAAAAAAAACATGGAGCCAACATCTTCCACAAACCTTTCAATTCAATCAGACAGAACCTAACCAAAGTAAGAGACAGAACAGACAAGATGAAGAAATGTGCTGTAATATATCATGTCCAATGTAAGGATTGTTAAAATGACTATGTAGGTGAAACAGCGAGACCATTAGACACTAGAATGTAAGAACACCTTACACGAGCTTCTTCTGCCATATATGAACATTGTAAACAAACTGGACACAAGATCGAGCCTAAGACCACTAAAGTACTCACTTCCGAAGAACAAATATGGAAACGCAAAGTAAAAGAAGCCATTGAGATCAAACAGCGGAGGCCATCACTTAACAGGGACGAAGGACTCGAAGTAAACCGGATGTATGGCAGTCTCCTCGTATCACGTGACCCTTTACTGGTCATGTGACTGTGACGTTAGTTAGCCAGTAATCAGCTGATGAATAAGATGTGATATCTTCGAAAATTGCAAGGTAAACCAACCGGCTCTGAGTCCGAGAACTTACTCAATCAGGTGTTGTCGTTCGTTTGTGTGTGTTTTTTTTCGGGGGGGGGGGGGTTAATGTGGAGGATACAGTGCTTACACCGTTTACTAAAACTGATGAAGTTTATAACATACAATAAACTCAAAATGGCAAGAACCAAATCAAATTATGTTAGTATAAATAATGTGTTTAAAGTTTTTCACAAGGTTAACGAACTTCTGACGACCGAAAAGAATGTTCTAAGTGGTTAATTTGTAATAAACTATTTTGCATTTGGGTAAGACTGAGTCTGTTTTGTTTGGTTCCAAATCAAGGTTAAAGTCTGGACCAACTCTTAATGTTGTATGCAATTGTAAAATAATTGGAGCTAAGGATTATGTTAAGTATCTTGGGGCCACTCTTGATCAAAGTATATTTTTTAATTC
Source organism: Dreissena polymorpha (assembly GCF_020536995.1). Lineage (NCBI taxonomy): Eukaryota > Metazoa > Mollusca > Bivalvia > Myida > Dreissenidae > Dreissena > Dreissena polymorpha. The sequence goes on from NC_068358.1 coordinate 9,451,761, forward strand.
AATGGCTAGGTCAACTATCAAGAAAGCTAATGCTAGGTTGACGTTTTGTACTGGAAGAGAAAGTTGCTTAACTCCCACTCTAAAATGTTACTGAGCACATCCCTCATCCAGTGTCATTTTGATAATGGTTGTTCAATTTTGTATAAATTCTTGACTCAGGAACTTACAGGTCACACAGAACAGAATGATCATGTTTGTGTTGGTTCTTAAAGCAAGGACTCATATAGATCAAAATCATTTTGTCAAGCTAAACTGATTTCCAGTCTCTAAAAGAGTTGATCAAATCATGTTGTTCCATGTGTTCAAAATCTACGGCGGTAGATTACCAGGTTACATAAATGAGCATTTTATTCCACTTAGTTCAGTTCATAACTATCCCACTAGGTTAAGAGTGTCAGTTGGTGCTTCCAGTGATTCATTCACAGACACTGTTAGATTGTGTTTGCCCAAGGTTATAGGTGTTGGTAAACGGTCATTTGCTAATCAAGGCTCTTCTCTCTGGAGTGAAATGCCACATCATATAAGACAGGCAAAGAACCTACCCAATTTCAAGCCCACCGTCAAAACCCATCTGGTTGCAGTTTTTTCTAGATTCATTTCTATTTTAATAGTGCAAAATAATGCAATGTACATTCTGTGATAGTTACTTCATGTCTGTGATAATGAACTATGATGAGACTAATTTAGTATTCAATTCTTCTCATACAGGTTTAATTAGTTGTTGTTTCTAGGTCAACTACATTAAATTTATTATTGACCACCATGGAAATAAGGATTTACTTCCTTTTTTGTGCTATCCTTGTATGTAAATGTTTGTAACATGGTCTAAATTTTTAGTACACACATATATATATATTTAATATTTATTTTATCAATATTATTATTAGTATAATTATTATTATACTGTCTCAAATTTTTATATTGAGTTATATAATTTATAAAAAAAATAAATTATATTCAGTTATATAATTTATGGAATTGTATAAACCTGTATCTCTGTATGCTTGATTTATCAACTGTGATGCTATTTTAAATTATATGTTTTTTATTTCTTATGCCATAGGCAGATACAACTTATTTTATATGTAATATATGCTTTATGTAACATGTATAACAAATTGTTAAAATATGAAATAAATTAATGAAAAAATCAAATAACGAAGCTGTCTTGGTTTAGGCGTTGCCCCTCATTCCAACCCCCTTCCCCCTTCCTCTCCCTTCCTCTCCCAAAAGCTAGGCCGCTCAAATGAATTATTGTTATGATTAAGTTATTCTTTTATTCAATCGTCTTTGCCCATCGTTGCTGTATCTGAGTTTTAAGGCTAACGCCATTACTGCTGAGACAGGCCAGATAAGTACCTGTGTGAAGTCACTTTTTTATAAATTAAATATCGTGTTTTCAGGGATGTGTGAAAACAATCCATTTATATGATTTAATAAAAAAAGGTTCAACCGGCCAATCAATATCGCTCAATTTTCAATTACTTGTTTAAGCGATCACAATGATTTTATTCACACATGACCATTTAAAAGCATACAATAACAGTTCATCGTTTCATTTATTTGTTCAAACTTTTCTAAACGCGTTGTTATTGTATTTTATTTTATGCTTTCCTGTGGCTTATAGAGAAATTTCAGTGAATTAAAACTGATAATTTCACTGTTTCAAACAGTAAAAATTAACAGTAACAATCATCGATAGTTTTCACTGTTTACTGTGAAATGACATCATTTTTGACGACATGACGTCATTATTCCTGCGAAATTCTTTAGTTAAACTCTTTTACAATGTATATAAACGGTGAAAAAAAAGCAGAAAATAAAAATAAAATTCGTTGGATTCGGTGGAGTATCGCTTTTAATTCACTCGTGATCATAGAACATATGATTATAATGTACACTCATGGCTGCGCCACTCGTGAGAATATTGTTTTCTATGATAACTCGTGAATTAAAATCGATAATCCACCGAATCCAACAAATATCCTCTATTTTATATAAAAATTTGCGTGATATTGCGAATGATATGTTAATATTTAAAACAAGGAATGAGTGGTTGTTATAATCTACACATTTAAGGCAAAACATACTGCAAAGCACTGGTTTTACGGTATACCGGCTTCTTTTACCTACATACATATGCTAGAATTTACCTGTTAAGGTGTCTTTTAAATTGTTTCAAGGAAGATAATCGTACTGGCTGGATATAGCATATGAATAATCGTTCGATTTATAGTAGCGCAATGGTATCAACATACGAAATCGTAAAAGACGCCTGATTTTTCAAAATATCAAGAAACGCCTTATTTAAATAGTTTATTACTTACATGTTCCCCGGGCACTCTTAAGTATACTTACATGTACCCTGGTACTGTAAATATACTTAAACGTAACCGGTTAATATTGTTGTGCTCCTATTCAGGCGCATGTTTTATGTATGTATGTATTTGTAGGTATTTATTTTGATCTTGCGGTCAAGGATAACCCATGAAAGTGCAAGCACTTATTTCCAACGGGGTCCTTTGGTTTGGCTGAAGAGACAGCAAACAGAAGAGACAGTATTGGGATACGAGGAATCCGGATGCGATACCCTTGCTCTTTGCGAATAGATACCTTGATTCTTTTACGTGCTTAGTGTATAGCACCGATACACGCGAGAATTACCTGGGTTTCATACCAGTATATAGTTGGGTGGGAAAGACTTGAAGCATTACTGAAATTTCCAGTGCCACGGCAGGGCATTGAACCGGGGACCTCTGGAATGGTAGACAAGAGTGTTACCACTCGACCACCGCACCACCTAGTTATACCAGGTATAACTAGTAGCTCTCTTTCAGTAAATAATCATGGCAGTGTGGCTTTAAAATATAAAGTCATTCTTGCCCATGAAACTTTGTCAACCCAGACTTAAGTTATTCGATGTAATTTATTGTCAAGCAAGGAACTTAAAAGAGTATAATATAGCATGTATGATGAAATATATGCTTTATTATTTACTGTAAAGTAGCACTGAGCAAAGTTCACTTACACTGTGTTAAAATATCAAACTTCAAGTTGGCACCAGAGTTCTTAACACAAATTCAAAACGTAGTTTTACTATTAATGGAAGTTTTTTTACACATAAAATCTGAGGTATATATACTTTTCCAATGACACACTGTGTCATTTGTCATACACATGACACAGTGTGCCTGCAACAACAAAATGTGTGCCTGACACATTATTCTATGTGCCTTGTAACAGGTGCTCAAATAGAATGTTTTAAGTATATAACATTTGTAACGTTAAAGCAACTTTAAAATGTGCAGCAACATATAACAACATAATATTACCTCAAAGGAGCGTTTTCTGCCTTGAATTGAATTCATTTCAGAACTTTAACAATTAATGCAAACACAAAATGATGCTCAAGGACTTTAAAAATCGGCTTGACATAAGTTGCTAGCAACGGGCACAGTAAAAAACAAGATGGCTGCCGTCGATTTCAAAGAAACAAGTATGACAATTTAAAGTAAGAAGCAATGGATGTAAACAATTCTTACTGCTAAAAATTGACAGAAATGTGCAGAATAGAACTAAAATTTGTAGCTGCTAGATATTTTGTATGAATTTGACATGAACTTTAAGAAACAAATGTCTATCTTCAAACCGGAAGTAGGGACATTTTAACAATAAAAATGGAGTAAAAATCGAAAGTATGAAGAAAAACTAATTCTAAGCTGAAAATGTGATATAAGTGGCTGGTCTCTAATATATAATTGGTAAGCATTATTAAATATATGACCAGGCTAGGAACAGCAACATAAATGACTGAACAATGAAAACAATCATGCTGTCGACAAGGTAATTCATGTAACTAGTTTCAATGTTAGTTTTGATTTACATATAAATAATGTTCTATGCAATGGGTTGTTGCAATATTAGACTGTACCCGAGTTCTAATCCCGCCCAAAATCCGATGTCGTATAACTTGCTACCGATTACCGTAAAACGATATTGTTTATCTCAAACAAACCTCTCTTTAAAACAAGAGCTGACTCGATCGGAAGACATATGCCACCGAAAAATGATTTTTCGAAACCTAAACGCAGATTTCGAAACCTAAACGCGGACCCTAAGTTCAAGATCAATGTCAAAGTGGTTAAATTTGTATGCGTATGGAAAGGCCTTGTCCATAAACACATGCATACCAAATATGAAGGTTACATCTGAAGGGACAGACGGACAGACAGACAGACGGACGGACGGACGGACGAACGGACAGTGCGACTGCTATATGCCACCCTACCGGGGTCATAAAAACTGCATCAACATGCTTTATATGTATGAGTTTCGATAACATAGATGCCAATTAACAGATAATTTGACATACTAGTAAATGGGAACATGCTTAATTTAAAAAAAGATCGACAACGACCGATTGAGCGTTAAAATGACCGAATACACTTGAGTATATTAACCGTACTCGAGGTTCATGTAAGTATACTTAACAGTACCCGGGGTACATTTAAGTAGTACCCGAGCCGACAATGACCAATCGAGCTTAAATAACCTCCTGAATTCTCTATCTTAAACAATATATAGTTTCAATAGATTCATATAATGTATACACTAAGCCAGCGTTAAATCTTGGTCATGCTCCATGTTTCATTTGATTTTATTTTGGGTGTGGGTGTCTCATCCAATATTTTTTTGTTTTTGAAGTAGTTTTTGATCTGATGGAAATTAATCCAGTTGCACTCGTATGAGTTTGAAAATCGACACATGCTACACGGTCCAGGTTGCGTTTGTTAAACAAACAAAAAGTAGCACAACATCTCAACGAACGATGAGTATGAGTAACATCTGAATACTGTAGTAATTGAAGTTAACGACTCGATAATATCAAATTAAAACCAACATTTAATGGCAACTAGTGTGATTTTAGTTTTTTCCTACAATGCAATTATCTATTAAAGTGTGATCCATAATTAAGATTTTGATAATTCATCGTCTAGAGTACACTAAGAACACAGACGAGCATTTGTATTTCACATAAATTGACCTTATAAATACCATCAAACACATTTGAAATTAGTATTATTTGATTCAGTCGGACTGTTTCTTAATTTTCGTAAAAATAGGTACGCTTTATAGTTAATCTCTTGTATAATGTTAATGGTATTAAGGTGTCACATAATCGTTCATCATTCATGGTTGACACACAGTTACTAACAGTGTTCATCACTCTTAAACTATTGGTGTGTAGCCTATCATTCGATTTCTAGTCATGCGCATATTGTCATGATGACGGGATTTGCATTGACTACCATTTTGCTGTATCGCGCATGGGACAAGTCCGTCCCTTTCTATTAATGTTAATTTCTCTGCATAATGTGGGCTGAAATATTCAACAACACCATATATCAGTTTCTAGTCCAATTTAATGTCTGACATAACTATATGTTCAGTTGTACAAATACGTTGTGATTGCTACATGATTGTGTCTTTTTCCATCTGTTCACCTCTAGATCTAAATGCCAACTGATTATTTTCCTCCAACATTTGCCCCGTGAAACTCACTTATGAATTCCATTGGTCAGTGTTCTATAGTGCTTATTGCTGGTTGGCTAGATTACTAAAGATACTGAATCAATGAAGCCCTGGGAACGGGATAAACAGACCACCCAAATATTTACAAGCTTTATCAAACCCTATGATGAGAGATTTTACTGTATAAACACTTTTGCTTGACCAATACAAACATACCCGGCCTTGTTTCAACTATACTATTTATTAATCTCTCCCTAATCGATAAGCTTATTTGTACATATCTGCACTTTGTGACTGTCATGTTTACTAGCCCTTTTGATAACATTTTCAATATTTCTTATATGAGTTAAACCCACATATTCCATCTACAATTTCTAACCATAATGTGACAAAGGGAAATATTGGCTGAGTTACAGATTTGCGAAATGTATTTAAACTTTTAACACTTATTCAATGCAAAGTAATCATGCGTCACATATTGATTACATCACATTTTTTGTCATCAAGTTTTCATAAGCTCATACGATCATCTGACCATTAAAGGAGGACTGTGCACAGTGGCTTTGGTTGGTTAAAGACCTTTTTTTACTCATCTTAATGCAACTTACGCATACAAAAGGCATTTGTTTTGTAGTTTTAAATATTCCACCGTTTTTTGCCGTTTACGGTTTTATACCATGTATTACTATTGTTTAATTTTTAAATGCCGCTTACTTTCCGGCCATATCAGTAATCAAGTTGTAAGCACATGTTTCGTTTTAATATTCGCTTAAAATCTCGACTTTACTCGCCGATAATGTTTTTATCGGTAGATGTAATTTTGTGATCCCGCTATGAAATTTCATTGCGAGTAAAGTCGAGGTATAGAGCAAAAATTAGTATAAAATAAACGCTAATCACTTTCTCACTGATATGGCTCGAAAGTGAGCGGAGTGTTAAAATTACAAAAGCAATAATGGTTATAACACGACCAAAAATACGTGTCTCAACATGGACGTCGCCATCTTGATTTTCACGTGATTACACATTTTGCGATAGTCGCAGTTGTCTGTGTGACGGCAGTAAAATCGCAAAAGTTCACCCAATAGCTTAAAAGCTATGTAAAATTTGTACTGAATACCGTTTGCTAAATGTTATTCATAATCACATGAAGAATGCTGGTTTCACAGTGTGAACAACTGGACAAAATAAAATGTCTAATATATTTGTAAACATTAAAACATTATATATTTGATGAATATAAAAAGATTTTGCTCTCCTTTTTTCAGTTCCAGTCAGTTAACATTTTTTTACCGTTTTTTAATATCACATCTTTATTAATATGATTGTATCTGATTGTAGTCTTACTCTCAGATTTCAGGCTTTCGAGCTTTTTGGTACGTTGTTGTTGATCATTTCTATATAAACGTCGAATGACATGAAAATGATCACAGCGACAGATGTACGTTCAACTGACCCAACAAGCATCGAGAACACAATACCGTTCATGCGCCCCAGAAATGTTATAGAAATGATTATATACACCACACGGAATTCACTTCTTCGTTTCAGGTTAAGTTGGACACAATGATGTGGCAAAGTTTTGTAGAGATTTGTTTTGAACCGTGCTGTCACTCATCAGTATCCACTGTGTATTGTCGCTTAAAAATGTTTGGTCAACAATTGTTCTAGAAACTGATAAAACGAGTTCCTTACTTAAGTACGCCCGTCCAGAAACAGATATGTTACATGTTTTTGTGTCGAATGGGAAATACGTCACATCGACAGTACATGACACTGACAGCACAGCGCCGGTGTCCAGTGAACGCTGCCATTAAAATCTAATCTAATCAACAAAGACGTTTCAATTTCCTGAATTGTTTCGAAACACTCAAGCAAATATAACTGCGGTCGCCACAAATCTTGTGGGGATACTAAAACAGACGCAAGTCCAATATATTTCAAGTAAGACGTTCATCACGCCAGGTCATATGAAATAACACTGTAACGCCCAAATCTCCCGATATCTCATCAAACTTGTTAATGCTAACCACTGAAACCTGTACCGTTACCACTATAACCTCTGACTGGTTAACTATAGGCAACAGACGTTTGTCGTACCCCTTAGAGATGTGCTCGTACAGCTTCTCGGTCTCATCTAGGGTAGCGCAAGTAAACACCGGTTGACACATCCAAACGTATATAAGCACAAGAAAAAACCGACAAATAATACAGCATCTTGGAAACCAGACAAACAATTACGAGTTGCCAGCCAAATTAATAAAACGATTAAACAGACTGCTCTTCAGTCGCTTAGTACGGAGTCTTTAATCGCTTACGACAAAAATGCGTATTTCGCAAAGTGAAGCGTTGTAACCAATGAGAGGGAAACGGAAATTAATATTATTGAACACTGTGTACAATCAAAGCTAGTTCTGTTGCAATGTTATTTTTGATATAAGATAATTAATTCTAAATTTTAAACAAAATTCCTTTTCCAACTTGATTTTAAAATTGATTTGTTTCTAATTTATTTAGTTTCCGCGAATTGAAGAGAAGCAATTTGTTTCTTTATATTGATATGTATATTATTTGTAATATGATTTCTAATTGTATCCAAAGTTTAATCACTTGATCAACAATCCCCCCCCCCCCCCGGAAAAAACAACACTCAATGTGTACAATTATTTATGAGACAGTTTATACATATTTTTTTCATTCTTTTTGTGTATGTGTATCTTTTAAAATAATATAAGCTTTTCTTACTTTGATATTAAACGTTGTATGCGTGTATACCTTATGTGTTAAGGTGATTGGGGTTTCCTGTATCAGTACTGAATCGGGATTTAAGATACCTGTGAAACATGTTTTAGAACATTACTGTTTGGACAAATATAGGGAAACTCGATTACCCCGGTATATTGACCGTTTAAATACATTTGTTTTTATACATTATCACTTTGTATGTTTTGTGTGTTTCATTACGCTTTTTTGTTTCAAATTATTTAAAAATTAGAGTGGATCACCGAAAGGTGACATAGCACCCAGATAATTATTATTACGCATCGATAGTCCTTTTTTCCTTATATAATGCAAATGAAGTAAAACTGAAAGCCCGCGCAGTGTAAAACAACATTGGTTTACATCCGTCATATCTTGAAAGTCTTGTGCTGATCATGATATTTGCTGAGTTATACATACAAACAAACTTTATTTTGGAAATATGAAGCAACAACTTATTTATCCAAATGCATTTATGTTGACTATAATCCTATTTTAAGTTAGCGTTAGTCCTCTTCTAATAGCGTTTGTCCGCTAAGAAATAAGCCGTTCCTGAACCGTTTACAGCACGGTATAAAATATTTATCGATTCAATCAGTAAGATTCATGTCAAAAAGCTTTAGCAAACGTAGCAAAATCTCATAATAAAGTCCATATGATGTTGTGTTCCCCGAAGTACTAAGCGCCATGATTACCACGGTAGTCGGTTTTGTAATTTTTAAGTTGACGTTTCACGAGCAAAGTTTCTGTATCACAGCTCATGACTTATATAAGAGCTAATTCTATATTCTGATAAGAGTTCACACTCAACAAAAATATTACATTTCATCAAAACATTACAAAGCAAACTAAATCAAGCAAAAAAGTAACAGCGCTAGCATGTTTTTCACCGCATCAAAACTGGTAAACGGCAAGCGAAACGCAAGATGATTATACAACGACACAGCATTTAGTTCACAGGTGGTTAGCGTGTTGCTATGATATTAATAAGTAAAAACATCATTTTGAATGATAAATAATCATATTATAACGAAAAATTATCTTTTCTGAAAAATAAAATTCATTATCAAAAAAAATAATATATATATATATATATATATATATATATATATATATATATATATATATATATATATATATATATATATATATATATATATATATATAACAAGGTATGCAACTCAAAATCACCCCAAAACGGGGTGCATCGCTTTGAACAGCCATATCTTCATCAATTGTGCAGCGATTTTCACGATCTTGGTCTTATTCAACGCAGAAATGAATTTCCTTTTTGGAAATGTATATGTCTTGCAATATTTTTTACAAATAGTGGGTAAACTTTTAAGAAATTAGCTTGTTATATATATATTTGATAGTGAATTTTTTTTCATAAAATTTAATTTTTCGTTATAATATGATTATTTATCATTCAAAATGATGTTTTCGCTAATTAATATCATAGCCACACGCTAACCACCTGTGATTTAGTTATTGACTTTCCTTAGAAATATGTGCAAGTAGCTTGAAGACAAGTTAGCCTATGGATCTTCATGGTGCTCGCAGTTGTTGGGGGTGATGATGATGAAAGTTGTATGCATGCGAAACGCCACCAGTACTAACTTTACTAAAATGATTGACACAATGATAACATTTGAGACTGGTGTATATTAATCTCTTTGTGTTAATGCTTTGTGTTCCAAGTTCAATAAATACGCATTGGAACAGAAAATCGTTGTTCATATATTTAAGTCCGAGTCAAAAAGTACATTTCTAAACACAAATAAATAGAATGCACAGTAAGGCATACTCGCGAACAATATGTAACATTAAAAGTATCAGTTTCCCCAATTCATTTTCCTTATGTTTCTTATATTTAAAAAAGTTTCGGCATAAACACGCCAAAATAAAAAGTGCTTGTTTGATAGTTACAAATATTTAATAAATGGTTTTGACATAATTCATAACGGTTTAGATATAATATTATTGCTTGCATTGATCGGCATTTCTTTCATAATTGGCGATAGTTTCTTTCGTGGTACTACACATTGATCAAAAGTATACCCATACATATAAAAACTGTTATCAATACAAATAACACACCATGTACTCACAAACTTTCGTAGAAAACATAATTGCAAAACAAAACAAAACAAACAAAATATTTTATACACTTCAAATTAAAAACCATGCCGAGATATCTAAAGCTCAAACTAAATGGCAAAACCTTCTTGGTGAAAAAGAATTAAATTGGAAACAAATATTGTTGGAAACATCAAGTACTTAACGGTATTATATGTTTTAATAGCTGAACAGTGATGAGCACGATACCTGGTTTCTGACTGACAAACGTTAAATGGTGAATGTGATATAAGACATCTATCCACACACGGCTTCGTTTTACGCAAAATAAATAACGTGTTATGTAATCTTTATTATTAATAATTTATAATTATGTTATGTTATGTTATAATTAAAGCGTTCTTTTTGACTGTGACATATTTTAAAATTTTGCTTTTTACATGTAGAACTTAATTAATTGAAAACAGTTAGTAAAAGCCATCAGCCCGTCTGCGTGATGATTATCACACTAAAATATATTTGGCGTAATAATTGAATAAGACTATACGAGTGTTAAATAAAACTGACTGATAGTATTTGATTAAAAGTACCGAAAAATACTACTAATTTAATTTTTGCAATATGTATACATATCACTGTTTTCCTTCACAACTGTTATATAACAGAAACATCTGCGATAAAGAATTTGAAAGATAATCTTTATTTATGTTACCTACCTTCGTTACTTTGCTTTCATGATTTGCTCCATTAGCAATGCGAATAACAAGAGCCCACATGATCGATAGTAATTAACAAATACATTAGTCTGGTTAGCAACTAAGATATATTTGAATGGTCGATTTTGTTAAACGCTTTTCGTATTAATTAGGATATTCATGTTATTCAATTCCCTTGAAATAAGTCTGTGTTTACAACAATGTGGAAATTAATTGCATTCTCGTACGTCTGTCAGAACACATGGTGAATCGATTGAGTTATTGATATGGTTCAGAAACATACATGAATACCAATTAAGACTTATTTAACTACCACAAGGTTGCCAATTGTTTAAACATAAATATATATTGATTATTATCCATAAATGAATGACCTGAGTCAAGAATAGCTTTCTTTCCTGCTGGTAAAGCCGATCTTAATTTATGTTCCACTTATTTTGTAGAACGACATTTGTTATTCAATTTTAGCTGAATTTGTCCAACTATTCTCTCAGACCGTAACGTGCTTATATGGAAGAAAAACCTTGAAAGAATCACATGTTTAATCCGAACCATACCATTTACAGGAACGTATGTTTAGCTAAATTTTTCATGTAAAATGCTGTTAATGTACTAGGAAATTTATGAAATTTATGATTTGCCGCACATTTTCACATTTTTTAACATAACCGTTTAGTAAAATGCCATCCGCTTCAATTTTCTGTAGCACCTACAATATTCAGCTTTCATTGAATTCAACATTGTGCGATACGAACTTAAGCCAATTAATTTTCATGCGCGCGTGTTCTAAGCAGAATATTTCCATTCCAATAACGCGTGTGTTTTCCACCTGAATAAGTCATCGACAGCGAATTTTCATCCATTCTGTAACATTCGGCAAAACAACGGAAATTACAATTTTACTATAATTTTGGGAAGATTGCACTTATTTGTAGACCATCGTTGTAGTGTCTTTTATTTGTCGTAAAACGAAACACTGCCTTGCCAAGGTATATTTACTGGGCGATGACGCATATCTAAAAGACGGAAGTCTAAACATAAACGAACCATGCGCGTATATGTACATTTAATAAAGGAAAAAGAATATCATCAATTTGAACTACAATCAATTGTCGACCTAGATTATTCATTATTATTTTTACCAGTCGATAACACAACAACGAGCATAGAAAGAAAATACATATATAATAACCGTTACGGTATAAATGAACGCAATTTAATAAAACACATCTATAATCTGTTATCGAAGGGGTCATATATGCCATTTAAAAACAAACTGTGTATAAAATGCATGAAGAGTTGTCAAGTCAGATAACAAACGACATGTTCAGAATGTCAGACATATACAAGTCGTATGTTTCCCAACAAGTTTTTATTTAATGCCTAAGATTACATTACAGTCTTGGTACAGGTCAGCACATAAGGTAGTCGTGAAGACTCGGAGATGGCCTGTTAATAAACTCTGACAAACACAAACAGTCTTGGGAATCTTACTGCTTCCACAATATTCCAGAGGCAATTCAGATACCGTATATTTTTTCTGCAACACTCATCAAAAGCGTAAGCTTTTCGTTGAACAAGGCCTTCTTTTGTATCAATACGGTGTGAAACGTGGTATGCCAAAAAGGTGAAACAGCTGTTAGCAAGCAGGACGTTAACGTAGATGTGTGCGACAGGATGCGAGCTTTTTGGAATGTTTTTGTTTCTCATTTCTTTGTACGCGACGAATAACAAGAACATTATCACTGTCGTAGACATTCGTTCACCTGACGTAAAAGTTATGCCACTATTGTGTCTTTGTATCACAAAATGTCGTCGAACTTATAGATTCGTAATAAATACTCAATAACATACCTTCTCTGATATGCTTAATATTTGTTAACAAACGAAACATGTCATATGAATGATCTGAATGTAATATTAATTACTTTAGTGCGTGCTCGATGGTTTAGTCAATCATTATTACCACAAACCAAACTTATTGTCGGAAGGCTCGCATGATCAATATCTATTAACAGATCCATTTGTCCGTTTAGAAACTAAACACAAATGAAAGTGATCGATTTTATAGAAAACTCTTTCATGTCATGAAGGATTTTCATGTAATATAATTTTCTTGACAGATATTTTGTTTACAAGAAAGCATGTGGAAGTAATTGCAATTTATGCATACTGTTATCTGGGTTGAAAGCTCGGATCTGATGAATCCACATCCCGTCCTCGTGAATTCGTTGCGATGAAATGAACTATTTCAGATTACATTAAAAAGCAGTTTCCTCTCATATCTTATTGTACCTTTGATATGCTACTTTGTTTCGTATAATGTTCTATATTTTCATTTCTTTTACTTATTTCAATCTTGTTATTTCTCTTTATATACAGCTGTATTAAATGGTAATACAATTATGAACTTTTAGAGTAAAATAAAACCAAACCCCAAAAGCACTCAGACATATATTATATATGTATACGCACATCTTTTTTGTTTGACATATGGTCCTCATTAGCGCAAAAATGACGAATTGGTATATAAATTCAGAAAGGTTTGACCAGTCATTACAGCAAAACACATGTAGAGAATGATAGGTACGTACATGTCGTATGTTTTCCCAACTAGTTCCCAGGTTATGTCATTGACAATAGTAACTGCTTCGATCGCTTTATCACCGTTTTCATCGTAAAAATCTTCATGTGGCGATTCAGATACCTCATGTATTTCTTCTTTATTTTCTTTACTCGTCGGAACGACAGAACAAGTTTTACGCCACATGCATCTAAAGCGTAACCACTTTATAACCGCTTTAAGCTTCTCTGGTACCGGTTCAGCCTTGTCATAAATGCGTAACGATACGAGGCATGCCAACAAGATGACACAGCTGTATGCAAGAAGAAAAAGAACATATACGTAGATGTATGCAACAGGATTAGAGCTTTCTGGCACGTTGTTGTTTATCATCTCTAGATAAACGACGAATGAGAGAAAAATGGTCACAGCCACTGACATGCGTTCCCCTGACGCAACAGGCATCGAGAAAACTATGTTATTGATAAGCCCCAGGAAAATTAAGGGTATAATGATATACAACACAAAGAACTCGCTCTTGCGTTTTAGTTTCAGTTGAATGGTAAACGACGGCGCAATATCAGTTGTAGTTTGATTTTGAAGACTGCTGTCATTAAGAAGGTCCCACTGAGTGTTTTCAATATAGAATGATTTGTCTATGGTGCTACTAGAAACCGAAAGAACGATTTCGTCGTTCCTGTATACCCATCCGACTATGGTAATGTTGCAAATTTGGATGTCGAATGGAAAGTACGTAACGTCAACAGTACACGATACTGACATCACAGTAGCTGGGAACCAATACACGCTGCTATTAAAAAACAGTCTAATCAACAGTGGTGTATTCCCAATATCTTGTACTGAGTCGAAAGATTGACGTAACAACAACTGCGGTCTCCAAATATCCTGTGGGTCGATTAATATTGACGTTTTGCCTCCAAAGTCCGACGGAATCCATGTAAGACGCTGTTCCTGCCAAATCAGTTTGAATGCCACTGTAATGTCTATATTCCCCGAAATCTCATCGAATTTATTAATGCTTACAACTAATACATCCACTGATACGATCACGGTTTCTGATTGGTTTAATAAAGGGAATACGCGTTTGTCATATCCATTGAAGATTCGTTCGTACAAGTTCTCGACCTCGGGAAGTGTAACGCAGTTTATTTCCTTTTTGGTTAAAATAGTTAATATTAAATTCCAAATAAAAACAAGGAGACAATGTGCCATTATGTCTTGCAATAATCAGGGTATTTACCTATTAGTAACTATGTCCTTTTTCAATGTTTCACCTTAAAACCGCTTGCTATCATGAAGGTTTTAACAGTATGGTTAAATATTTCACTTTAGTTTTAGGATTGTAGAAGAATTGATTATTGGATGACACTGTATCCTCGACACTTAACGATCCTTTCCTCGATAACAATTATGTTTGTTCGAATTGAGTCGATAAGTTCATTTGCCGCGAGACAATACTGTTCATCAATAGTTACCGATTAATTGGTTATCATATTAAATAGCCTTAGAATTACTTCAGTCCAATGAATCGGATAACAACATGAAGTCCAATTAACATCAACGATTTGTTTTAAAAACACTGTCATATATATTCATTATATAAACGTCTGATGTTAGATGAACAAAATGAATCTTGTAAAATAAAAGTATATATTTAAAGAAAGTTGAGTGGGTGTGTTTGAAACTGGCAGTTAACATACAAATATGCAAATACTGTTGACAGTGATATAATTTTAATAATGTTGGTTTCAGATTGATCGCGATTTCGTTGTGTCAATAAGTATTGTTATATTAAAAAAATATGTTTCGTTTTCAAATATTTTCAATAAATGAGCATTACTAATAATGCACTAGAATATTAGAGCATGTACTTATATTATAGTGGGAACGGGGCTCAACTATGTCTTTTTTTTCGGTTCGCTATTGATGTTCTTTATCGTCATGGGTGAAAGGAAATCTCTGTTCCTCGAAACAGTGTTTTCCAACTGGATCAAAACCCAATATGCCTGTGAAGAGGGCCGACATAAAACCTTAAAAAAAACTTTGTTTCACAAAGGACACAAACAGCACATACTTTCCGCGATTTTGGTCAACTTTTAAATTGAAGCCATTGATAACATATAATTATTATTATAAAAAATTACCGGGGGTGGGTTTTAGTGTAAAATATAATACAATCAATGAAACAGAATAATAAAAAAAACACGAACAACATTAAAAAAACTAGTTTTTTTATGACGTGTTTAAACTCGTATATGAAAAGGAGTTAAGAAATAATCACCCCATCCTTAGTACTTAGTATGCACAACTAAGTGGCTTAGGAATATAACAATATAGTATTGAATTCAAATATGATTCATTACTGTGATATTTTAAAGCACATACTCCCTCATAATAAACGCCAATTTCGTAAATATTAAAACAATAATGTCAATAAATAACAAAAATCAATGTTCCTAATAGCAAAAAAAATAAAAAAAATCAACGCTAGATGTGATCGTGTAACAAAGATTTAACGAGATACAAAATTCTAGTTTTTATTTGTTTTTGTGGCATAATATATTCAATTTTATTTTCCCGAAACGATATCTATTCATACGACTTAGGAACAATAACTTCGTACATTAACATGTTCATTTTGAATACATTGTCCTGCAAAAAATCTAAAAAGAGCATCTTGTATCTTGTTAAATCTATGTTACAAGACCACATCTAGCGTTCAATGTTGGCTATTGCTATACAGAACATTGAATTTTTTTATGTGTTTACTTTATTTTTTCAAAATATTGTACAAAATTGTCGTTGATTTTGAGTGTTTATGTGCTAAGTGCTATAAGAAACATGGAAACACGGTGCATGACTGGAAGGTTTCATCTATCTAAGCTGACGATGGTTTACCTTGTTTTGGGGCAAAAGAAACAAAACATCCCACAAAACAATGCCTGCCCAGAGGGTCTATATCCAAGATGGCTGCCCGAAAACCTTGACAATAGCGTGTTTCCACATAATGCAAACATCACATAATGTCAACGGTGTTCTCATCTTTTATTGCAGATAAAAATTCATTACATATTATTACATAGGCCGCCAACCAGCTTCATCAGGGCGTCTCGGTTCTGGGCGAGTCTCACAGGCTGCCCCCATGTTTAGACCGTCTGCTTAGCATCTGATTCCATGTCCCGTCGCCAGGTGTATCTGCGTCGCCCTCTCTTTTTTTCCCTTGGAGGTTCCATATGAAAGATTGCCTTGTCGTACTGGATGCAGGCTTGCAAAGGGTGTAGCCTATCCACCGCCAACGTCTCTGCAGGATGTCTTCTTCAACTGGCCGCTGCTTTGTTCTTCTCCATTACTCTTCGTTTGAGATCTTGTATTTCCAGCAGATCTTGAGGATCTTCATGAGGCAGATGTTTTGATGAGGACCTGTATTTTCTTTATGGTGGTGACAGTGGTTCTCCAGATCTCTGCTCCTTAAGGAGTAGTTGCTTCACGATAGTATTGAAGAGCCTAATCTTGGTGGTGACGCCAATTTCGCTAGATCCTCAGATGTTCTTTAGCTGATGGAAGGCTGTTCGTGCTTTACCGATGCGAGTTCTGATATTTGCATACGTTCCTCCCTGGTTGTCCAGAAGTCTGCCGAAATGGTGAAGCTTTCCACCTCCTCCAGCTCCTCGCCTTGTACTGTGATGGGTGTGTTGTTGGATGCGCTGGTCCCGAACACTTTTCTCTTCCCTCTGTTGATGGTGAGGCCCAGTCTAGCAGAGTTGTCCGCTACCATGTTTGTCCAGAGTGTCCGCTGAATTCAATTCCGCTTCTGCTCCGTCGATGTCTTCCTTACCCAGTCTATGACCAGCAGGAGAAGGTAAAGGTGAGAGTAAGCAGCCCTGCCTCACTCCGTATCTTACTTCAAATGCGTCCCTGAGCATTCAGCCATGACAGATCCGCAGGTCATTTCTTAATTACACTTCCTGATGATGTTTATGATCTTTCCTGGCACTCCGTAGTGTCTCAGAAGTCTCCAGAGGGACTCAAGTCAACACTGTCGAACGCCTTTTCATAGTCAACGAAGGTGACATAAACGGCGAATTCCACTCCAGGGATTGTTCAAGAATAATGCGATGGTATGCGATCTGATCCGTACACGATCTCTCCTTTTGAAAGCCGGTCACGGAGATGCGGGACTACTGCGTCTTTCATTCGGTTCAGCAGGATGCGATTAAACATTTTGCTGGGATGGACAACAGTGTGATTCTTCGGTAGTTGGAGCAAGAACTGAGGTCGCCTTTCTTGGGGTGCTTGATGAGGTAACCCTCTTTCCACTCTATAGGATTTTTTTTCTGATTCCCATATCTTGCTGAAAAGCGGGTGTAGTAGCTCAACACTTGTCTTCACGTCAGCCATAAGCGCTTCTGCGGGTGTGCCGTCTGGTACTCCAGATTTTCCGTTCTTCACTTGCTTGATGGCGCTGCTGATCTCTCCTGTTGTGGGATGTGGGAGTGCAGCACTAGATTTGCAGATCGCTTATAGCTGGCGGAATCTCCGGTGGGTTCGCAGGAGCTTGCCTGTTGAGTAGCTCCTGGAAGTGCTCAATCGACCTTCTGCCCTTCGTCATCTGTTATTACTCCTCCATGTTTGTCCCTTACTGGCCTCCCTGGCTTGACAAACGTCTTTGTTAATCACTTGGTTATAGAGTACATATCTTAAGTTCTGTTCTGATAGGCTGCCTCTTTCGCATCTGTTGCAAGCGTATCTAGGTAGTTCCGCTTGTCTGATCTAACACTTTGCTTGACGCTCCTATTTGCTTCGGTGTACTCTTCTTGTGCTTTCTTTTTTGTGACTCGTGTTCTATTGTTGTTTACACTTGCCATTTTCGTCTGTCCTCAACTTACTGAAGCGTCTCTGCTGATATCCACTCCTTGTGGGTGTAAAACTTAAAGCCCAATACTTCTTAGCATGTTGAAGTTCATGCTTCTTTCACATTCTGCCACTTTTGGTCTATCGTCTCTTCTTCAAGCAGCTCCTCTAGGACCTGGATCTTGTTGGGGAGAGTGACCTTGAACTCGTTCAAGGGTACCCCCCCCCCCCTGTCCAACTCTTCAGTTGCAATCGGGCGACAAGGAGATAATGGACCGAAGCCATGTCTGCTCCACGCTTCACACGTACATCCTGAAGAGAGCGACGAAACTTCCTTGCGATGCACAGGTGGTCAATCAGGTTCTCCGTTGTCAGGTCTTTCTTGTGTATCCTTCTGTGATGGAAAACACTTTCTCTGATGACCAGGTTACCTTTGGCGCACAGGTTGACAGATCCGTCCCGGTTGTCGTTCATTTTGCCTCACCGTTGCTTTCCCATGATCTCCTCACATCCTCGGTTGTCACTGCCGATCTTGGCGTTGAAGTCACCCACTAGGATAAGATGTTTCTCTTTGGTCTGTCTTGTATGATGGTTGACAGTCTCTTGTAAAACTTGTCCTTCTCGTCCTCTTTACTTTCGTTCGTCGGGGCATAACACTGGATTATGTCCACGTTGATCCTCTTCTTCTTTGTAAGGAAAGAGGCGGTCATGATCCGTGGTTCCAACCAATGAACGCTCTCTGTTGCCGACTTGCAAATCATCAAGACTATTCCCTGGGTGTCTGCTGCATCATCCTCCTCATTCCCCGGGAACAACTGTAACTCAACGGAAGTCAATTGCTTCAGCCCAGATCCAGCCCATCTTGATTCGCTGATCCTAAGGATGGTGAGATTGAACGTCATCATCTCTGCGGCCTCTTGTGTTTTCTTTCCGGTTTCGTACATGGTTCGGACATTCCATGTACCGATGGTGGTTGTTGTCCTGGTGGAGATGATGGTCTTCAGCCTGGTGACTTCCAGTTGACACTGAATTTCACCGTCTGATACGTCCTCCAGCTGGAGGTCCACCTTCTCCAAGGTCGTTGTCTGTTGTTATTCTGTTTGGCGTTTCTGTAGCAATACAGTTTCAACAGGGTATGGTAGCTAGCCCTACGCCCAATCCTCCTCCTTTTTCAGCGCTGGCGTGGGACAGTCCTTGGCAGAGTAACACGACAAAAAATGTAAAAACAATTTATTTCTAAAAAAGCAGTTTAGATGTAATTAACAAATACTTTTTACTTTTTATATACAAAAACAACGAGACTAAGGAATATGATGATATTTTGTTTATTGAAAATGGTCAATAATTGTGATGTATATGACTCAAAAAGTGGGAAAAGTCAATGGCACATATACAGAAAAATGTCAAATGTTCATGTTGATATATGTTTTTGCTAACCTAGTCATTTCAAACATTTCGATATTGCATAACAGTATTTTTAAAGTAAATGTAGGAAAGATTGGTCTTAACTGAACAAAGGTTATGGATTAAAATCACGCCAATTTAGCAAATATCACACTCTGTTGTAAGATATCACATTGGACACAATTAGTGTCATGTTTACCGCTTAGGATGTGTTGTTGTTTGTTCTGTGTGTTTTTGTCCTCTACCGGTGAAACCGGAGGGGACTTATGGTTTGCGCTCCGTGTGTCAGTCAGTCTGTCAGTCCGTCACACTTTTCTAGATCCTGCGATAACTTTAAAAGTTCTTCATATTTTTTTATGAAACTTGAAACATGGATAGATGGCAATATGAAGAGTATGCACGTCATTTCATTTCGTTACTACATCCAGAATTCTGGTTGCTATGGTAACAAATATATATAAAAAAAATACTGACAATGGTGGAGTTTCACCGGTAGGCGACAATATTGCTTGGCAATCTCTTGTTTTATTTATTTGATTGTGTGTGTGTTTTTGTTTGTTTGGGGGGTTGAGGAGTTTGGTGAGGGTAAAACGCATACCCCGTTTCCTAAAACTGATGCAGTTCATAGCATACAATTATTAGAAATAACTCAAAATGGAAAATACCAAATCAAATATATAATAAGTAATAGTGTGTGTTTGCGGATGTGGGTGCGTGCGTGTGTGAGTGTGTGTGTGTGTGTGTGTGTGTGTGTGTGTGTGTGTGTGAGTGTGTGTGTGTGTGTGTGTGTGCGTGCGTGCTTGCGTGCGTGCGTGTGTGTGTGTGCGCGTGTGTGTGTGTGTGTTTGTGTATGTATAAGTATATATATATAATTTAATTTTCCACACGGGTCATGTCAGTTTTGTTGCGCATTTATCTACTATTTCTTTGGCTGTTTTTGACGAAATAAGTACAATAACAAACATCCCAAGTTAAAAATTATTCGCAATTTAAACATAACCATTCCCACGTCACTGTGAGAAACAGGACAAGTTTCTAACGAGGCAATATCCTGCGTTGATCTTCGTTTAGTACAATGTCTGGTTGCTAAATACCTTTAACGAACATTTAAGCTAACGCCGTTTAGTTTTGGATCAAGTCATGCATGACTTTATTAATAACTCTTTAATATCTTTTAATTGTAAGCACATTCGTTGGTTCAATTAATTTGAAAATGTTTGATAATAACAAGGCTTTTATAATTGAATGTGTTTGAGTCTTAAAAGGCACTAAACATAAATTTCAGTTAACGTTTTGAACAACGAAAGCCTGTCTAGCTAATCACACACCACAATTGTGTGCATGAACTAATTTGGATCAATTGCAGAGCCACTCAACTTCTTTTTTAATATGCAAACAGAACATTTATACTTGCGAGGTATCGACATGGTCCGGGCGTTTCTTTTAATGTTGCAGAAATCAATGAGATGAGGAGACTTGTCATGTTGTTTGCTCAATTATTGAGCCTTATTTTAATAGTAAATATAGCCATGTAGTACAAATCAGCAAATATGAATATATATATATATATATATATATATATATATATGTGTACATCGAATAGTTGCTTTCACGACATAGAACATGTAGTGTCACCAAAAATGCCTTTTTTGGTCGATCTTCTATATGTATTTGCATTTCCTTAACATGCAAGCCAATGATATGGAGGAAGTGCTAAGAAAAGGATGTGACAATTTAACAATAGTATATAACATGCTTTAGATGTCCATTTCTACATTTTGAGTTCTCATAAGGTGCATTACCATGTTGTTCTTTGTGGGCGTGTTTTCACATATGTTAATTTAGTTTAGTATGTTTTTTCATTCAGGTAATCCTTACAAAGAATAATAACGATTATGCCTTGAATTATTTTAACTTATATCGTTGTTATTGATAACAAAAAAGACAACTCTATATAACTGTCGGCGCCTTAATTCGATCGGATGTTCCTTACATTGCATACATCAACAACTAAATTATTATAAAATGCAGTAAATGCCACAACTTCGATTTGTAATTTTAAAGTAAAAAGCGTTCTCGTTTGAAACAATACATTAGTACTTTCGGACGTTTGATTGAGCAATTCGATTTTGGACTTGCTTATGTACAACATACCAATGCTACATTCGCAAAGCGATTCATATTGTGTAAAGCATATTTCTTTGACATATTTAACAATATTTAAAAGATCATTGCCTATATGGTTATCTTTCGAACTCATTAATACATGAAATAATGTTAGAAAAGAGCTGCAATAAAAAAATAAGATAACTAACTCGTTGGAGCGATTAATTATTTCGTGGTAACAAGTACCTAAGTAGTGGTAATGACATAGCTTACTCGTGGGAGCGACTTAATTAGTTGTGTATATCATTTATCTTACATTTATAATCGAGATAACTAACTCGTGGTAACCATATAATCAACCAATCATAATACACATAGTTTGAAGGGCATTTCAATGCATGAATCTGCCCAATTCATATGATACGGAGTCATGATAGTTATCGTTGCAACAGTCGTTTTATACATACGTTAAACAACACAGTAATGTGGGTATAATATTGCGATTCGCCTGTCGAATAATCTATAATGCATTGGTGCCATCCTCAGCTCTAAGTGTCAATTCCAAGGCCTCCAGCTCTTCTGGTAAATGCGAAAATATCTAGTAGGTCAGCAATAAACCAATGGTCATAATGGTGCTACAAATTGAAAGTGTTAAAAGCAATTTTTAATTCTTTTAAATAAGCGATCCGCTGCTTTGATTGTCAAAACAACTGTTTAAGTTTCTAACGTTTCCAAATGAATGCGATTATTTGGTTCAAAACAGCACCATGTCATAAGTTTTAAAGCTCCTTACGTTTCCGAATTGAAGATTAGTGTATGTTTTCAACAGTAAAAAGGTAACTAGCTTGGTAATCATTTTGTTTACAGTAGTGTACACACATTTATAAATAATTCTTAATCCTCTATTGTTAGTACTGGACATTTTAGCTTTATTCTAAACTATTTAATCGCGACAACACATACATATACATAAGACATGATATTCTGATTCAACCATGTTACTTTTACATTTTACTACATACTATTTTTTTCTTGTTTCTCTAGAAATCTTATTGAATCTACCAGCTTCAACTTCTACTGAGTGTGCGCTTAGTCTAAATCTTATTGGAACTTTTCTATAGTAATTATTGTTAACACATTCAATATATTTAAAAACTAATTTTGATAAATAATATTTCTTTGTGTTATTTCAATAAACAATTATTGTCGTTATAGGAACCACGTAACGCAGAGTCTGACAAACTTTGCTAGCGAACAGACCTATCTTGATTCTGGATGGGATTACAATTGCTATTATTTAGTCAATCAGATTAATGCGATCAAGCGTACCAACGACATAAGAACAAGCGTGTTACTGAGGCCATATGGTGTAGTTTTTCTTGAAAAAAATAGTTCTTTGATTATATCTGTTGGGTCGATGATGTTGTTACATAAATGTAAAACTAGTCAAACGTTGATTTGAACATGTTACAAATGGATTGATATGCAAAATAGGAATGTATTCTTCATATAAACTCGTTTAAAACCTGAAAAGCAAATAATGATGCTTTGCTAGTGCTTAATCAATTGTACAGAAAATCATAAATTAATCGACACCGGATGAAACCAGTATAAAGGTTAATGCCACGTAAGACACGACCGCCACTATAAAAACTCTGAGTGGGCTTGCCCTTAGTACACTATCCCAAATGATCTAGGACCAGTAATGATGCGGATGTTTGTGGTGCTCTCTGTTGTTTCGGCTGTGATGATGACAGGGTATGGGGCCCTACATCATCCGTGGACTGCGAAAGGTATGTTTATTGTTGTGATATAATCAACAACAAACAAAATTCAATATCATAACTTTCAGAAAAATTAAGTTATAATAATTCGCATTATTATTTAAAAAATCAATAAACATAGTTATTAAAAGTATGTTACATCATTATGTAAAAATCGAAATATGTTTGCCTTTGTTTGTTCTTTTTCTATAAATAGACACGTTTAACCTGATGTGCGTATGTAACCAGTCAGGTTCGAAATCGAAAATTATGTTTCTTAAATAATATTCCAACATTTTTTCAAAGACTTATTTTCCCACGTGGTATATATTTATCCGGTTTGAGATGAAACGGTTTAAAACGAAATATTGTTTGACTATAAAAAGTATCAAAATTCGTCTGCATCAGTGGTGCATAAACCTAATCCAACTATCTAACAGTAGTCAGTAAGTTTACAGACATGCTCAAAATACCCACAGAGATATTTAATTTGAGGAATCCTTCTTCTTGTATTTAGAGCTACCAATGTTCGTTGTTTAGTCTTTAGTTATATTTTATTGATCAAATCCAAATCCGTGGACAACTATAGATGCAAGCTTTTACTATTTTGCAGAGTGTGAGGAGATCGGCAAACCTCACCTGGTTAAGAAATGCAACGGAAAACACGTTTTCACGTATTATTTTGACGGTAGAGGATGTGTTGAAACGGAAGAAGGCAGTAAGTTTTCAATAAGCATGGAATTTATAGAATAAGCTTGAAGTTATCAAAATACTTGTGTAAACTATAGGTATGTTGAGGCTATAAAAACATGATCGATGTCCGTTATTTTCAGATGTTAATGAAAATGTTATGACTTTCAAAACAATTATACATCAGTGATAATTGTGTATTTTGAATAGATTTATTAGCACATTTATGGCATTGAGTGAAAACACTACGTAACACATATAAATGCAATTAAACTAAATATACTTCTATGGGTGATTTGAAACGGTGCAACGGTAACATCTGAGTTAAATCATTATTCGTTTACCAATCGGCCAGTCAGTTTTTTCAAATGCTTCTATTAACGCTAAGAACGTGCTTCGTTCCGCCGATTATGCCATTCCATTATAAATGTGAGAAATCGCGTATGTGCACAGCGCGTACTTTTATACGGGACTACGTACACATTTCAAAAAGACACCCGCACTTCAACTGCATAAAGCTTATTTAATACACAATATATACTGTTGTTTGATTCCACTAACAAGACTTACCCAAATTGTTCGTGCCAATGACGTTTACTTTTGCATATCAGTTTGAGTCTTCGTTAGTTTGTATTCACTCTATCGTATTAGTTAAATAACATTATTTCATAAATAATGTTGCATAAATTGAAAGAATTCTGTTATTGAACATCATTATTGAAATCGGAAAAGCGCGTGTATTGTAAACGATATAATGAACACGGTTTTGCCGAGACCTACCTACCCTATTTTATTTTTTAAGGGGTGTGTGGTTAAGGGCTGAAACAAACTACATGAACATGGTTTTGTCTTAATTTATCGCGCCATATTATGCTTTTTTGTTCAAACGTATCATTCCTTCGTTATTGTCTATTCTCTATGGAAATTTCATTATTTTGACTAATTTTCTTATTTTTTTTTATTTTAAATTTAAAATACACATTATTTATAAATAAATGGAAAAGTAGTTGTCGATTATAAGAATATGGAAAATATCGGTAAAAATATTGCACGACAATTGTACAATGTTAAGTTAATATGATAAAGTGAAATTCAGATGTCGAATAATTCATACGTTTTTAAATATTTTTCTTTGGAGTGTGTAATCTTACAATGGTATTTTTCAAAGTAATTGTAAATGATGTTAATCATAATAAGAAAATCAGATATCCTTATAATCGAATCGTTATGTTAATTCACTTTCAGCATGTTTACATGGAAAAAATAAATTTCACACGGAAGAAAAATGTAAAAAGGTGACTGTACATTGTGAAAAGAAAGCTGAAGGTGGAAAAGAAAAAGATGCAGACAATGTTGACAAACCAGCCGACAAACCAGCCGACAAAACAGCCGACAAACCAGCTGACAAACCGGCCGATAAACCAGAAGACAAACCAGTCGACAAACCAAGCGACAAACCAGCCGACGAACCGGCCGACAAACCAGAAGACAAACCAGTCGACAAACCAAGCGACAAACCAGCCGACGACAAACCAGAAGACAAACCAGACGACACACCAATCGCTGCTCCAGCCGAAACCCATGTAGATGCAGGGGATAATTAAGCAGTCGATCAAAACGATGATACACCTGCGAATTAAAACCATAAGGGAGGCGAAAAATAATACAGACCTCTTAACATCTAATAAACATACAAATCAATTAATGAAATTTAACGACATATTGCATGGAGCTGGATTATTCTTTTTTATATCTAAAATAGAACAAAAGTACTTCAAATCATTCCTATGACCATAATAATAAGGATTAAGAACTATATTGTTATAAACCTTTCTGAATTTCGTGCAGCTTAAGTTTGTATCAGAATTTATGTCTGTGCAGTTATCTGTAGGACACAAGATCGTCACGGTCTATTCCAATATGATTCAAAGCTATGAACCTAGTGTTTTCAGATGATCAAGTAAAAATATTAATAAGCTTTATACCAGGTGTTGAACAGAGATTAAAATCAAACCGTGTATTTATGCATCGTATTTTCCTCAAATGTTCGAATAAAAACGTATACGAGTATATACATATGTGTATCAGTGCTCTTGAGATCAAAGACCAAATGAATAGTTCGTCCAATGAGCAAAGTCTTACAGAAACAACAGCACGGCTACGCATCAGGTGTTCGATGAAAAAGTATAGGTACAAATCAGGCTTTCGATAGTGCTAAAATAATAGCAATCAAACAGGCAGACTTTTACAAAAAAAATTTAGATATAAATAAGATGTTGGATATAAACAGAAAAAAAACTAACATAGCTCATAATTGTCAGATGTGTTTTTTTCACATATTTAAATCCAACGGTGTGGCAGCACACCACGTCAACATGTAATAAAAGCAGACAGTATGTCTATATGGATATATATTTATTCATTAAGTGTTCATGAGTTGCTCAAAAACAAAATCACACATTTGCACCATTTGTTCAATCACTGTTCAGATACAGAAGGACAGCTCTCTTCTAGGTTTTCAATAAGTACGTCCATTTAATCAAATATCGAACTAATCATCATCATCATCATTAATCATCATTAAGCAGCAGCATCAGCAGCAGCAGCATCAGCAGCAGCATCAGCAGCAGCAGCCTATATACGATATAAATCACAGAGATTGGGTATTGCCCTAAGGTTCGTTGTCGTTGAAATTAAATCGTTTACTATTAGACAAATATTGAGCAAAGCGAATGATAACATTTTGCGAATAAGTCCTTTATGTCAGTTTCATTAAAAAATATGTTAAGTTTTTACATTATAAAAGTAGAATAAATCTGGATATACTGTAAGAGCCGAACAGATGCATACTTTGATCAAATGTGTTTTGAAGTAACGGTTTTTACAGGTAGCAACCCCATTGTTGAAATGTCTTTAAGTGGAAATTCCACTACTAGTGATAATCTGTGTAGGTAAAATGCATAACGAAGTATTGAACCTTATAAATACAAGAAGCAACAGAAACATGAAAGAAGATTTGCAATGAAACACTCACTTGTAAACGGAACTGTTCAGTTTATCGAGAAAATTGATGCATACGGTCTCAAAAAAATTTACTGGGCCTTCGCCAGCTGTTTCCATGCCACATAATATTATTATTCGATTCGATTGTTCAAATCTGCCACATATGTTTTTGTAATATTGTGCGCATAATGATGAAGTACCAATGAAAGTAAGAATATTAAAACTTTATTGCTTATCGTTTTGGCAATTCATCTGGTTTCGCTAAAAGACACAGTATTCCCGCAAAAGTCAATACAACACACATTGAACGCATGGAAATAATACATAATACACACGGATTATTTAACATAAATTGTTAATTCTTTCACATCTTCATATGGGACTTATTTGATTCCTACCAGTGTGGGAGAACTGTTTATCATCTGCGAGATTCTAATAAGATTCGTAACAACAAGATCACGTGAATCACAACTTTCTCTTGGTCATTCTTACCATCAACAATGAACCTAAGGAACTCCCATCCAGTTTATGCTAGACCCGTCAGGTCATTTTTGTTTGCAAAGAAAAACTTTAAAAAAGGCACAAGAATAGCCTCTTGAAATTTCTATAATCTTAAAAAAGTATTATATTTATCATGCACGATTAAGGATGCCTTGTAGCAAATAGATTGAGCATTTTTGCACGAAGAATATTGTTGATAACCCTTAGCGGCGATGTGCGGAAATTGAATATACATATACTTATTTCTTAATTTGTTCTATCTATCTGGAATAAAAAATAAATCCATTTAATGACCAGTGTATATTCCGACCAATAACAGTTCGCCTTCTTCTCATCTCATTTGCATGCGTTGAATAGAGTAAATAATCCTTATCATTGATGTGGGGAATCGAATACACCTTTTATTATTTCTTCACATGTTCTATACATCGTAATAAAACATATATCTAATAACTGGTTTCCTTTCACACCCATTGCAGTGCAAACATTTCTTTTCGGTTTTAGGGACGAAGCTTATGAACAGAATTGTACGCAATGTCAGAGAAGATATATTTTTGTTAATATTATAATTATAAGTATCATTATTTTTATTATTACTATTATTATTATTATAATTATTATTATTATTATTATTATTATTATAATTTTTTTTTAATTATTATTATTATTATTATTATTATTATTTATTATTATTATTATTATTATTATAATAATTATTATTATTATTATTATTATTATTATTATTATTACTGTAAGTAGTTGTAGTAGTAGAAGTAGTAGTAGTAGTAGTAGTAGTAGTAGTAGTAGTAGTAGTAGTAGTAGTAGTAGTAGTAGTAGTAGTCGTAGTAGTAGTAGTAGTAGTAGTAGTAGTAGTAGTAGTAGTAGTAGTAGTAGTAGTAGTAGCAGTAATAGTAGTAGTAGTAGAAGTAGTAGTAGTAGTAGTAGTAGTAGTAGCAGTAGTAGTAGTAGTAGTAGTAGTAGTAGTAGTAGTAGTAGTAGTGGTAGTAGTAGTAGTAGTAGTAGTAGTAGTAGTAGTAGTAGTAGTAGTAGTAGTTGTATTGTTATTTATTATGATTATAATTATTTTCATTATTATTTTCATTATTATTTTCATTATTATTTTCATTATTATTTTCATTATAATAATATAAGTAAGGGGCATAATTTGTTCGTGCCTCTGCCACTTAATTTGTTATAAACACTAACGCGATGCGCTGATTAACATGCTTAACATTGAAATTGCTATATAAGTCGCGTATATTTTAATACACATTTTGTTCCTTTTTGTAATTTTTGAAATTCCAGAGAAGTTGATTAATGAAAACAGTCTGCAGTTTAGTTTGCCGCTTGATTGTTGGATTGTTTGACAACTTCACGTCAGTATTAATTTATACTTTTGTATAGCATAAACTTATAGTTATTTTTGTGTAACTAATAACGTTCAAAATATTTAACGAATATGTTTAACGAATATTTGACGATACGACGATCTTTTAATATCGAGACCAGTTTGTTTATATATCAAAGTCATCCTTTCAGGACCGAAAATGAACGGTTCACCAAACTGGTGATATCTTGGGACATAAAGTTATCAAAACGTATCCAATCTATCGTAGCGGAACGAACCGTATGTAATGCTTTAATTTGTATATACTCGAACTCGAAACTATTATTTCAAAACAAATTATACGATTAAATTCGAGTTATCAATCGTAGCTTTCGTAATAAATTGCACGACAGTGGAAACATAGCATATACAGGGGATCCCCAAAACACATAACCTAAATGAGATCACACGGAATTTGAAATTTGGTATCGACCCGGCATACGATTTATAGCTTGTTTATCAATTATGTCTGCTATGAGCATACGGCGGTTGATGGTATATCAGAATGAGATTATCATGTACCAGCTTGTTAAGCCACGACAACCGAAGCATGTTCTTCTATCGTGTCATTGCACACTGCAATCGCATTTAGCAGTTCATATAGAATTATTCCAGATTTTGCGTCATGCGAATATTTTGTTGTTAATACATAAAAGACATAATCAGATCAAACGCAATTCGTTTTTAACCTAATCAATGAACCACTAAATTGCTTGACAATGTTTACATAATTGTTTTTGCAGCTCAGAAAATTATAGAATGGTATTAATTTATTACCAGTATGTGTCATTCCGACAATAGTCACACCTTTTGTCATATAAAGATAACCGTTTGCTCACAGTATTACGTAAAAAGTCAGGTATGTAACGATTTATGACACGATCAGCAGAGGCGTATCCAGAAGTTTTTCAGAGGGGGGGGGGGGGGGCTCAACTGGGGAGGGTGCAGGAGGGGTGTCTCCTTACGTGGTCGAAAAAAATTTGAAATGGCACCTTGAAATGAGGCCATTTCCTGCTATCTAATCAGCATTTTGCATGATAAAAGTGCATGTAAAACAAACAAGAACTTGAGTTCAGACATCAAGTGTGACAGACACACAGACAGACAGACACACATGGGTAAATCAAATGTCTCTCAAACCACTAAAGTGGTGGGAGACATAATCTTTATGACCAGAAATTGTTTAACAGTGTTAGATGGGTGGACCTCCTATTTAGACTTGTTGGATATCCTAATAGCTCACCCTGTTGGATGGGTGGATAATTATCAAACTAGGTTGTAATCATATTATGTATACCTTGTTAATGTTGAGTCTGGTGGTTCAAAAACTGTCAAATAAGGCAAAGTAATTGATAAACCTTTTTTACAAATTATAAAAATAACATTCTTTATTGCACGTTCTATCAAATGTTATGTCATTTTGTAACAAAACAATACAAGAAAATGCAAAGGTATGTTCTTACAACTATTCAACTACTGTTATGATATTTGTACTTTCTCAGAAATGATAATTAAGATAATTCATATGTCTCTTAGTACTATCACTGGTAACAATCTACAACTCAGACATGATGTCAGAAGATCCATCCGCCTATGATGCTTCCGAGCAAACTCACGTACAACATTGCAAATGTTAATGTCCATGTCCCAATGAATAGATAAAGTAATCGAAGATAATTAATGACTTCAAAGTTTTCAATAAATTTCTTTTCATAAATTAAATAGTACAATTTGAACACACTCAAATTTTTTGGAAAGTACCTGATAGGACCAACAGACTCATTTTCAGTTGGTGCATTAGTTTTTTTGTGTCTTGTTCCTAATGGGTTAAAGTGTTGCCTGTTGGCGTTTCATTTTGAAAATGATTTAGTTTCATACTAGCAAAGTAATTCTTGATTTTGAGTCCTTTTTAATTTCAAAAACTATGGATGAACATCAAAGCAGTTAGCCCAATTTGTAAAAAAAACAACAACAAATTAATTGTCATTCATTAAGTGTGCTGTTAAATTTCACTGGCAATAACTTGTTACTCAAAAGGAGTATCACTCTCAAGAGCTAATACCGATTTTAATTCATCAAAGAAACTTAACGAAAAATTAATGATGACTGTCCATGGCATTCGTCTTATCTCTTTAATTGCTACAAATTGAAATATTGTTTTTCACAAGTCCCATGCAGCAGCCATTTGTAAACATTTACCTATAGCTAAATGTATCGATGAATTTCATTAGTTGAATGTATCTCCTTTAGCCAATCAAATATTGCAGTTTATCACTTACAGTCAATGAAGCGTGCAGTTAGCTGGCGAAGGTTACATCGTCTGTTCACATGCCTGGGGGCTAAACCACACAAATCGACAGCTGTTTATGGCTTAATTGAGGCGTATGACAGGAAATACACACGTTGATATGTTTGAAACTTTAAGGGGCTCATTTTTTTTTTAATCGTATCTAGCCAGCCAGTTGGGGGGGGCCTTTAGCCCCCTAGCCCCCCCCCCCCACCTAAATACGCACCTGATCAGACAGTGTATTTCTTTTCTTTTATTTGCCCTGGATTTGTAAATAATGGGCATATGGCCCATCGTGACAAACACTATTAATCATGGTGCCGCTAGGGACAATTCTGTGTGAAAGGTGATTGAAAATAACGAACATTTGAAAAAATATGACTTAATAAACAACAATTGTACACAGATAGTTATTTGTCTCAATGTTACAAAAGCAGTTCATTGAATGCCTGGTTTATGGAACAAAAGCTTAACGTGAGGAAAGCATTGCAGATATACTATTTTAGGTATCAAAGTTGCGTTTCTACTTAGCTTTCTACATGAAATGTCAAATGTCTTCACATTTAATCTGTTAACTGGCTTTTGTATTCTGCAGTCATAACATCTTTCACACAAATACTCTCATATAAAGAAATACATTAATATTCCGGGTGAAAATGTCAAATCATTTATTGCATGATAGCTTTTATGCCCATTAATTTGATAAGAAAATGGTATAATATGTATTGCGTATACGCTTGACTAAATTTTGACGTTTATAATGTATTCCAAATGTCCTTAACTGTTTCTAGTAATATAATACATGTAAATTCCTGTGGTAAAACGTGGAATCGTAATTATTGTTTCAATGCTTTATTGTCGTTGTGAAGTGCAAATACAAATTAATGCTGCTTAACTGCAGCTTATTCTGGATCGTTAACCACAAATCGAATCTGAACACATTAGTTCTCCATAATCGATTTTTCTTGCGTTAATGCGTCTTGCATAAATGTTTTATTCAACTAGTATTTCTCCACGTCAAGCATTTTACAGCAGTTAATGTAATGTGCAGCAACAGATGCAACGAGTTTAAATGTCGCCAATAACATTTACAATAATTAATAGCGCGTTCTGTCGCTTACGATTCATAAGAGGTGCTCCCATTACTATATAAAGACAATCGTTTCGCTAATAAAATCATTTTTTATTTTTCTGATATAACTCCGCACTCTTGCCATGCGTTCAGCTTTGTGTATTGTCTTGGTGACGATGGTATTGGTGCTTGTGAGCGGACACAAGCATCAACACATTTGGACAGAGGAAGGTTTGTTATCTATATTTTCTATGGTAATCATACTATTAGTTCAACGAACGATTGAATGTATTACGAATGGATATTTTAAACTAGTATTTATTTAAAACAATCAGTTTGTGTTCACAGCTAAGATTATTTGAGTTAAATCTGTGTTTACTCACACCAAAATAAAAAATGTACATATCGTATTTCTATTTACGACGTATTGTCCAATCACCGAGCGCATTTTTACTATAATATATTTGTATCCATAAAGTTGTATGCATACCATTACAGGTGCCTTTAACTTGACTATTGTTTACACACGTGCCGGTAACAAGTTGTTTTTATATCATATATCAGGTAGTTAATATGCACTTTGAGTGTAATCTCTGTTTTAAACAAAACAAAATAAAACTGCATTTTCCATATGGCCTAAGGTCAGGTGAATGTTATTTGTGTCTGACATAACACAAAAAATGAATCAGATATATATTATGAAATTAAATTCAACCTCATTTTAAGATCGGATTAATGTACTACGAGCGAATCATTCACGTAGGTTTTCGTTCTACTAAAGCTGTCTTTCTTTAGATTGTGAAGGCGTGTTTACACTGGCAGAAGAATGCAACGAGAAATCAGCCACATTCTATTTTGACGGCACAGATTGCGTAAAAACAGAAGTAGGCAGTAAGTTGACATAAACACTATAAATCGTTATTACATATATTAAAGAAATGTATGGCTTTGAAAACTTGTTCAATGTTTGACCTATTTTCCGCTTAGTTTTAACCGATTTATTTTAGCTCGATATTATCGAAAGCCACAGGCTTATTAAAACGCTCTCGCGTCCGTTACCTGGTCCTGGAACCGGTAATTGGTGCCTTTGTGGGAGATCTTAAGAACGCTCCCACGGTGAAGATCGAACGCGTGACCTCCCGGTCGCTCGGCGGACACCATATCTATTAAACCACGGCGACCTTATTTTCCGCTTGCCAATAACCAAACAGATACGTTTGTGTAACACTGCCTATAAAACTGTTGTGACGCGGTATTCGGTACACCGAAATGTGTTTTACATTAATGTTCAGTAGTATTAATCATCTTAACATGTTTTAAAATATGTATTAGTCATTTACTGATTCCAATATCGCTCACGGTTATTTGGTCTATTTGATCAGGCGTAAAGTGTACTTGGAATACCAAATCCTTATATTGCCAAGATAGTGATAACATATTGGTTAGCAAGAGTGTGATTTTTATAAATCACGTACTATTCAACAAATAAAACAAACGCATGCATTTACATTTCAAATTCACTTTTCAGAATGTCTGAGAGGCCGAAACAAGTTCCATCACGAAGAACAATGCCAGAAACTGCAGGAACACTGCGCACAACTTGGGGAAGAGGAAGATGACAAAACGAAATAGCCGGCGAAGGCATAATAAATCGCGCAGACATGCATGCTGTTTGAGTGCATGGTTTTATTATATTGATAAATAGAAAAGTTACGAATTGCATTTATTTATTTAATGGATTTGATGACGATTTATGTATTAATATAGATAAATTCGTGTTAATTTGTTGTTGTTTTTGGTGAAATATTGTAATATGCCACATAATGCAGTCACACAAAACACCGCGCTATTGATCAAATATCACTCTTTTGGGTGATAAACATTGCTAACACACAAGTTGTTTTCTTGATAAACAAATCTGTATAGACAACACAAGTTTGCGACAACGAGTACTTAAAAATCACAAAAGCCACACACATGCATTTTACAGGCGATAGGGTTGAAATATCTTTGACAAATTAAGTTGGCACAACATCCCTTAACTCTGCATATATCTTTTTGCATTAGTTTATGGTACATGTAATTACACTTTTACGTTTTGGAATAGTATTGACACGATGGAGACATGATGGAGAAAATAATATGAGTAAATTTTAAATTATAAACATTCAATTTTCAACATAGTATGTGCAATCCATGTTCAATGACATATGATGAGATGCAATAATAATTCTTACTAGCGTATATCATAAACCACGTTTCGACTGTAAATAGTGTTATAAATGCATTGACAATCCAGTTAATGGCAGACGTAAAAGTAAATAAATAGAAATACATGTACACGTTCACGATAATGAATTTCATACCGCACATCTTTCATGTAGACCACGTCTGTTGTTATTGAACCACTTAACCTCCGAGCACGATTAGTTTTTTTTACGAAAATGGCCACACCCATCATATTATTTTAATATTATGTTAAAATTGCCATTTTTGTGATCCCTTTATGTATATTTACAAGAAATAACTCATAACAAAACAGTGCTTCCCCGAAATAAAGTACATGACTGTGCGTAAAGAAACAACATGGAAGTAAATCGTCGTTATGCGATCTTTGTCTACATTCTTTTAACAAATGGAAATTAAGCCAGAAATTACCGACTCCAGACTTACATTAATGTATACATCTTTCCTCTAAATTATATTGTCATTCACTTTTCATAAAGGTTTATACCACGAACATGCATATTTGGGGAGAAAAGGATTCACATATTTTAAGGACTGAGCTGTTACAATGTTTTCTTAAGATGTTAAGAGGCTTGCAGTTATGTACCTTCATGACAGATATTTCATTGCATCTTACAAAATGCAAAAATACACGGTGCTTGAATGACAACAAATATTCATACACAACAGCTGACAGATATTGTACGCAAAAAGATAAAACTTGGATTAATGAATTGTTGGTGTGACTGTTGTTTTAATCCAACTATGGTTCCTTTCAAACAGCCTTGACCTACGTGTGCCTAAGATCTGAAATATAATTCAAACACGTATGAAATGTCCATTGAGAAATCAAGAACATGCCAGTGTCTCATGATTTTTCGTCATCAAAGGTTAAATTACGAAACGAACACAATGACTACACGTTATTGATTATGAAAAACTAAGCCATGTTCACACTATAATATGCATTCTTTATCTAGCTTTATTGTTAATCCAGTACTAGACGGCTTCTACAACTGAAAAGAAGTTCAAAGCAGCTTCATACTATTGTCAGAGATAACAGGATTTATTGTATGTTTCGTTTCGGATAAGTAATGCTTTACACACATTGTCTTTAATAATATATACTTTATGTGCAACTTAATTGTTCTACTCAATTTATTTTCAAACGCTTGCTTCATCGCCAAAGTGCTGCTTACGCGTTCTCATTTGAAGATGTTCATAATTGTCAGACGCACGCGCTGTTGTTGACAGGTCATCGTACTCATTACCGGAAGTAGACGACAGGTTGGTCGACTTTGTTTTATTTTCTAAGTGGGCAGATGATCTATGGTTGATATAAATCAATTAGTGAAATGTTTATAACAGATGAAACATTTTCAAGAATATTGAAAAAAATGGATTAAAACAAAATTTCAATGCGAATAAAATATATAGAAACCATAATACCTCTTTTTCGTGCGCTTTGTACGAACTATGCAATACAGAATCACACCTGCCATAAAAAGCACCAGGATAGTAGAGATCACTGATATAACAATCAATAGTAGTTGAATATATTTGTCTTGCGTTGACGATATTGCAGAAAAGGGTGCATGTATTTGATGTGATGTTGCCTCAGTTGTTGTAGTTCTTGAGAACGTCGGCAAAGATGTCATTGCATGATAGTTCGAAGAAGGTTGTGTCACTTGTTCCAAAACAGGAATAAATTCCGATATTTGAATATTAACCATTTTTATATTGTGGTCCTGTACAAAAAATGAGGTGCAACGAAATGCGTACTTGCAATGTATTGTTTCATAAAATCGACATGCTACTTTTAAATTATTCAAACGTTCGAATTAACTGAATAATGTTTCTTGTATTGACACTTTATTGTCTATCCTAAGAAACTTAATAAATTAACAAACATACGAAATGATTTGACGCACATCTAGGTGAGAAGTAAAATCCATGAACAATCTCATAGGAAACGTTTGATACTATTTATTTCGTTTAATTACTACAGTTTTTGCCAGTCCAGTAGGTAATGTGTGATACTATTTACATCGTTTAATTGTGAATACATACTTATACTACAGTTTTTGCCAGTCCAGCCGGGTAGGCATTTTGGCACAGAGCAGATTCCAGATACATGATCACATTGAAGTCCTTCTTTGCAGTGGCATGGGGAAGTGCAGTTTAGTCCAAAGTATCCTAGTTCGCAAGCTGACATCGAATTTTTTTTAAAGACCATATGTGCATGAGTTTATGATATGAAAAGTTACGAAACTACATATCATTAGTTATGTAATTCTGTATAATAATTTACTTAGCGATTTCAACTAATCATTAAACATAGTCTATTAACAAAAACATTACCTGAATTGCAAGAGGAGTCTTTAAGGTAGTCATATCCATGACGACATCCACCAATACAAGTTCCATTCATTTTGTTACACGAGCGAGGTTCAGCACAGTAAGGGCTGCATGAATGTGAACAATTTATTCCATATTTTCCTGCGTCGCATGCTGTAATGTTTTATCAATGGCATATTATATAGTTTTAATGTTTATTGCAAAGCATTTACGTTTTTGATTAGTCTAGTTTTATTGCGTTGCATTCCGTTATGACCACGTTAGGTTCATTATCGTCGAAATGGTTTCTCAAGAACTTTACATAACGCGCATCTGAATAGTACTCTTATAACATATTTCAATGTATAAACATGACACTTATTTAATGAATAACCTGAAAAACATGTCGCATCTTTGGAAAAGTCAAAGCCAGGCAGACATCCTCTTATACAACTTCCATCTTGTTTGTTGCATGAGTGAATACCTGAACAATACTGACTGCAGTTATGTGAAAAGTGCAATCCATAATTGCCATCGTCGCATTCTGCCAAACGAAATGCAACATTAAAACACACTATACCCAGTAACTGCAAAGAATGTTTAAATATAATAAAACGTTTCCAAAACAACTAAATATGTTATTACTTTACATAGAAAACAATATATTAACAATCTTGATATAGAGATATGTCAACCTTTTTACAGTTATGTAAATTTATGAATTTATTTGCCGACATATACATCTATATATATAAATGTCAAAAACGCAAAAACATGCGTGTGAATGATCCTTATAACACTAGTATTTGTAAAATGTCAGATAGTTATGTTACCGTTAATTAATAAACATTTATGCTGTATACCGTTGTATGATTTGTTGAACTTAGGTTCAGAATGAATTTTTAATAAATGTATATTGAGTGATGAAAAAAGTATCTATCTAACGTTATATGATACTATATCACTTGAATAATTCATTCTATAAACTTGGTTACACTAATTAGTCAACGTTTCTGTGAATTACTGGCGGTCACAATACACTTCTATATTGTTATGCACATGTTCTCAATGATAATGTCAACAATAGACATCACAATCTTTTCCCATTAAATATTTTCTAAATAAACGGTAATTTCTATTGCTTACAAATACTTGCAAATAAGTCTGAACTGTGGGACATAGGTACAACGTAAACAATACCAGACATGCACGTTAAGTCTGTAAAAAAGTCATATCCAGGACGACATCCACCATTGCATGTTCCATTAACTTTGTTACACGAACGTGCATCAGCGCAATTAGGGCTGCACGACTTTGTGCAGTTCAACCCATACGTGCTGTCAACGCATTCTGCAATGTTATTTTTTATGTCTGAAAACAAGTTCTCTATTGAATGGTACATTTACAAAAACTATAATGGTCGTTAGTTGTTTAGTCATCCGTGCGTCATGATCCTGTAGCTATGTAATTTAAAATAATTATATATTAAACAAGGTAACAATCAATCGGAGTTAAAATAATATTTCAGCGCATAATAAAATACAAGTATTTATATAAACTTATTATTTCGTACAGCATATTCAGACTTCTTAAAGTTTATTTGTAATCAATGATCATTAAGTGTAGCATTTCCCTATTCTGTTCACACAGGCTAGTTTAGAGAGTGACATATGCATATTTTTAAGAAGACTCAAATGCATTTTTTGTTATTTGACCTGTTCATGTCGTCATGTTTTTGGTAATCTCCTATCACATTCTTTTATCTAATATAATTTACAATCAGTTAACATGTGTATTATAGTTTTGTCAAGTGCAGAATATGTTTTGATCATGGCAAGTTTTTTTTTAAATTTATTGAAAGAATAGGAAATTAACTTAAGCAATGTTTAGCAAAGTCAAAGGCAAGACTGCAACCCCCAATACAGGCCCCACCTTCTGTGTTGCAGAAATTTGTATAGCGATAATTTAGGCTGCAGATCTGTGAACATTTTATCCCAAATTTGCAATTGGCACATTCTGCAAAAACACGTTCTTCATTAAAGGGACCTTTTCACGTTTGGGTAAATTGAAAAATTTAAACAAATGTTTCAGATTCTCAAATTTTCGTTGCAGTTATGATATTTGTGAGGAGACAGTAATACTGAACATTTACCATGCTCTAAAATATCCATTATATGCATCTTTTGACGGTTTGAACACCTGAAAATTATAAAACGTTGCAATGCAAAATGATTGAATAATTTGGAGAGTTATGTTGTTGTCGTTATATTTTGTGAGACTACGAGGATTTCTTATATAAAGTATAAAATACACCACTGATTGTATGAGCGCGGATGGCTGAGTGGTCTAATCGATGGACTTTAACTCCAGGGGTATGTGGTTCGAGCCCAGTTTAGGGTTATTTTTTTTCTTTTTTTTAATGTTAGATTTTTACTGGAGCGTTTTAGATCCAATGCTTACATTTATCAATATAAAGTATTTTATGACAAAGTTTTATACATGCCAAAATCTGTGAAATGGTCCCTTTAAAATACATAGTTTCTTAAACGACGATTACGAACATGGCAATTGAAGCTCAATCTTCGGCTTAGATCCGTTGTTTATTTTGGCTGACTAGTTTGTCTGTCAATGAATTCAGCGAAATGATTCGCCAAATACAAAATGGAAATAAATATGATATAACTAATAAAAGTAATAGCACTTCAAGTGTAATAGTCTGAACTCGACATAAATGAGCGATCACAAATGACAAGTATGTAAGGCATTTTGTGGGGAACCAATTATATTGACTATGACATGATATGATAACATCACTCAGTGTGGGTATATATTAGAAAACAGAAACAATACCAGACATGCAGGTCGGGTCCATAAGGTAGTCATATCCAGGACGACATCCACCATTGCATGTTCCATTTTGTTTGTTACACGAACTTGGATCAATGCAGTAAGGGCTGCATTTGTGTGTGCAGTTTAACCCATACCAACCATAGCTGCATTCTGCAATATTCCATGGATGTTATACGAAAACATACGTGCACTGATTATTATACTTTTATTTTACATTGCCTAACTGTGAAAACAAATTCCATATGTGAAATTAACAGAAACAATACCAGACATGCAGGTCGGGTCCATAAGGTAGTCATATCCAGGACGACATCCACCATTGCATGTTCCATTTTGTTTGTTACACGAACTTGGATCAATGCAGTAAGGGCTGCATTTGTGTGTGCAGTTTAACCCATACCAACCATAGCTGCATTCTGCAATATTCCATGGATGTTATACGAAAACATACGTGCACTGATTATTATACTTTTATTTCACATTGCCTAACTGTGAAAACAAATTCCATATGTGAAATTAACTACCAATGCACATCAAATTCATCTGAAACAGGGATATTACATATAACAATTAATTATTTAATGTTTTTTCATAACACGTCTTGCATTTTTGCGCTGGTTTCATGCTAATCGGGAATGAAACAAACAATTGTCACCTTACTTCATGTGTATATTAGGTTAGTAT
This sequence comes from Dreissena polymorpha, assembly GCF_020536995.1. NCBI lineage: Eukaryota > Metazoa > Mollusca > Bivalvia > Myida > Dreissenidae > Dreissena > Dreissena polymorpha. Next base: position 9,492,593 of record NC_068358.1, read on the forward strand.
ACGGAATTCCGTAAACTAAACACGTTTAACTGTGCTTGTATTATGATGGAGTGCACATTAAGCTTAGGACTGATTAATTTTACCAATCGTTGTAACATACGTATACAGTTGATTAACTTATTGCATAACGTTAATATTAATTAAGTAAGTGTTTTCATATCAAAACACAGATATATGATACTTATGTAAGTGGGCGCAAATGGAATAACTCTTTTCTTTTTAAACGGTTGTTGAAATAAACAATGCATACTTACCTACATAAAACATTTATAGTTTGAACTTTTATCATTGGCCAGCTAACTTGGATAAGTAGAAAACATTTAAAATACTGTGAAGCATATGCATGAAACGTAAAATAGCAATTAAAACTTAATATTATGGCTCCTTTCAGAAATGCTCGATTATGTCTTTTTGTAAGTTCATTGTGTTCTTCTTTTAATTAGAGAGTGTTTGCGTAACTAAAAAGTAAAGCAATATACGTAGCATTGCATTTATCTTTGATTTATGTTACAATCTTCTATGGTTTATATTAAGTTAATAGCTTGTGATTAATTCCGGGATAAGTGTACCGTTCGTCAAGCCATTATACGGACTAATAAAACATTAATACCTTGCATTTAATATCGTGTCAATGTTGTTAATTCAACTTGGACAATTTTAAATATACTGCTGTGTTTTATTTATTGACGATTGCCTGAATAAAATGAAAAGTGCATTTTAACAAGATTACCCTTATGGCAGCTATTCCGCAGTTTGATTTTTTTGTTTGTTTTGAATTAGTTAAAGGCTAATTACTAATTTTTATCACCACTTAAGATATTCAGCGATTTCAGTTGCAGTTCCACTATACTAGACCATCGCACTTTGAGTTCTAAAAATCATAATTAATCGACCAGAAATATATTACACAAGAACCCGATTTCACAACTCAACTGACAAAAAGTAAGTGGTCAAAACTGATACACCTACACATCGTTAATTTCTTATTGAACAGATATAATGCCGAACCAATCATTACATGTAGTATATTTTTAAAACCATTACCCAAATTGCAAGACGAGTCTTTCAGGTAGTCATATCCAGGACGACATCCACCATTGCATGTTCCATTTAATGTGTTACACGAACTTGGATCAATGCAGTAAGGGCTGCATGTTTCTGAACAGTTTAACCCATAAGTTCTGTCGCTGCATTCTGCAATTTTTAATCAGAAGTAAATAAGAGATTATTTTATTGTTTATTGAACAATATTTAAGTGTGTAATACATCTATTTGTATCGACGTTGTTTATTGACTCTGACATGATAACATCATTCAGTGCGGGTATATATTAGAAAACAGAAACAATACCAGACATGCAGGTCGGGTCCATAAGGTAGTCATATCCAAGACGACATCCACCATTGCATGTTCCATTTTGTTTCTTACAAGAACTTGGATCAATGCAGTAAGGGCTGCATTGGTGTGTGCAGTTTAACCCATACCAGCCATAGCTGCATTCTGCAATATTCCATGGATGTTATACGAAGACATACGTAAACTGATTATTATACTTTCATTTTATATTGCCTAACTTTGAAAACAAATTCCATATTTGAAATTAACTACTAATGCACATCAAATTCATCTGAAACAGAGATTTCATAAAACAATTATATCATTATAAGACCAAATATGCGAACGTGAATGTAGTAAATAAAAGTATTTAATGTTTTCTTCTTAACACGTTTTGCATTTTGGCACTGGTTTCAGTATACGAAATTCCGTGAACTAAACACGTTTAACTTTGCTTGTATTATGATGGATTGCACATTAAGCTAAGGACTGATTTATTTTACCAATCGTTGCAACATACGTATACAGTTGCATAACGTTAATATTAATTTAGTAAGCGTTATCATATCGAAAACACAGATATATGATACTTATATTTTATCATTGGCCAACTAACTTGGATAAGTAAAACATTTAAAATAAAGTGAAGCATATGCACGAAACGTAAAATAGTAATTAAAACTAAATATTATGGCTCCTTTCTGAAATGCTCGATTATGTCTTTTTGTAAGTCCATTGTGTTGTTCTTTTAAATAGAGAGTTTTTGCGTAACTAAAAAGTAAAGCAATAAACGTTACCTTGCATTTATCTTTAATTTATGTTGCAATATTCTACGGTTTATATTAAGTTGATAGAAATTTCTTGTGATTAATTCCGGGATAAGTGTACGGTTCGTCAAGCCTTTATACGGACTAATAAAACATTAATACATTGCATTTATCGTGTCAAGGTTTTAAATTCAACTATAACAATTTTAAATATACTGCTGTGTTTTATTTATTGACGATTGCCTTGATAAAATGAAAAGTGCATATTAACAAGATTACATTTATGGCAGCTATTCCGTAGTTTGATTTTTTTGTTTTGAATTAGTTAAAGGCAAATTACTAGTTTTTTATCACCACTAAAGATATTTAGCGATTTCAGTTGCAGTTGCACTATACTTGTCCATCGCACTTTGAGTTCTAAAAATCATAGCTAATCGAACAGAAATACATTACATAAGATCCCGATTTCACATCTCAACTGACAAAAAGTAAGCGGTCAAAACTGATACACCTTAACATCGGTAATTTCTTATTGAACGGGTATGATGCCGAACCAATCATTACATATACTATTAGTATATTTATAAAACCATTACCCAAATTGCAAGACGAGTCTTTCAGGTAGTCATATCCAGGACGACATCCACCATTGCATGTTCCATTTAATGTGTTACACGAACTTGGATCAATACAGTAAGGGCTGCATGTTTCTGAACAGTTTAACCCATAAGTTCTGTCGCTGCATTCTGCAATTTTTAATCAGAAGTAAATTAGAGATCATTTTATTGTTTATTGAATAATATTTAAGTTTTTAATTAATCTATTTGTATCGATTATGTTTTAAATTATACCCATGTTAGGTAAATAACCGTCAGAATAAGACCGATATGCATCGTATTGTATAACAAACTTGCATTAAGATGAAACATAGTCCATGAATAACCTGAAAACCATGTCGCGTCTTAGAAAAGGTCAAAACAAGTTTATTGCATGAGCGAATACAAGAAAACTACCAGAACCATACTGACTGTGAACAGTTCACTCCATACTTAAGTTTACTTTCTAATTGTTAATTTTCTAGCAAATGAAATGCATTTCTTAAGCTTTTTGATATGTTCATAATATTTTTAAGTGGCCTTTTCACAGATTTTGGCATGACTGTATTGAAGCTTGTCATTAAATGCATTATATCGATAAATTTGACCTAAAAATCCCATGTAAAAAAAAACAAGAATACAATTAAAAAAAAGAATAAAAAGTAACCACTGACCCCTGGAGTCCTGGAGGAAAAATCTTCCGCTAAGACCACTCGACCATCCGTGCTCATGGTATGAAGGGATGTATTATTTTACTTATATAAGAAATCGTCGTAGATTCACAAAATAGAACGACAACAACAGAACTTTCCAAATGATTCAATCGTTTCGCGTTGCAACGCTTTATAATTTTCAGGTTTTCAAATCGTCAAAAGATGAAAATAATGCATATTTTAGAGCATGGAAAATATTCAGTTTTACTATTTCCTGAGAAATATCATAACTAAAACGAAAATTTGCGAATCTGAAACAACTTTGTTTAATTTTGTAAATTTACCAAAATGTGAAAAGGCCCCTTTAACATCCCTGTCCTTTTAATAATGGTCAATGACAGAGACATATGATAAAAAGAACATTTTTAACTTGTCTATTTATACGTACATTTGATGTTTACACTCTTAATTACTATTTCATTCTTTATTGAAAACAACTGTCCTTACATATTTAATTGTATGTTCTATCTCAAACAATGCATTGAAATGTAACTCAAATCAAACACTTTTTCCTTGAAGTATTTTGGTAATAAACGGTACCTTTGATGGCTTCCAAATACTTGCAAATGAGACAGAACCCGCAAATTAATATAATACGAAAACAATACCAGACATGCAAGTTGTGTCTTTCAGGTACTGATATCCAGGGCGACATCCACCATTACATGTTCCATTAACTTTGTTACACGAACTTGGATCAATGCAGGAAGGGCTGCATGTGTTTGTGCAGTTTATGCCATACTTGCCGTCGTCGCATTCTGAAATTATATATGTGATGTATTTCAACATACTTTGTAATTAATGGTACATTCTTAACTACAATTCAATGGTTATTAATTTTGTATTCATTCTCGCATGAGAATACGGAAGCTGTGCTATAAATCTACATAGACTAAACAAGAAAACAGACAATCGAAGTGGAAATTTATATTCCTTCACGTAATATATTACAGAACGAAACGAATTTTTTTTCGCACACCATGATATTGAAATCCATCAATATAAATGTCTGAACCGTTAATACATGTAAACGGATCTAATCTTAATATGAATATATTCATATATGCTTTATATGAATATGATTTATTGTAATTACTACATTCGTTCACATCGGCTATTTTACAGTTTAATTGATTTGTTTGATTTATTTCTTTTCCTATAAATTCTTCCATCAGAGTCGAGTAAGTTATCAGATTTTCATATAATCATTTCGGTCTTTGTAATTATATTGTTCACTTATCAAAAAATTACGACTACCGTTGTCACACCCTGCAATAAGAGACAATTCTGCAGGTTTGTTTTTTAATGAATGCAATATTTTGATGGAAGATATGGCATAGGTAAAAAGAAAACTCGACTGTTTATGTTGTTATTGTTTTAAACTACATTTACTGCTTTTTATCAAAATTTGAAGTATTCAAAAAAGACTTATACCGTTAGTACATAATGATGTCTTCCACCCAGGCCCACAGCCGTTTGTACAACTGCCAAAAATGGCGTCACATATTGAATCTTTGCAATGTGAGCAAGGTCGGCACAACATACCGTGTTGTCCGAATGGACACTCTGTAAGATTGACACGAAAATGATATTATGAGCGTAAACCATAGTTTTACAACAAAATAAATACATATACATTTAAATATTTAATGGCAAGTTATAACAAATTCAGGCATTTAGTTGTCATTTGTAACGTAAATGCGACCTGTAGATTTAATAACCTGCATGGTAAATTTCTACCTCACAAAGTACCATCACAGAAGGCATACGTCGCAAAATTGTCAAGTATTTGAAAATTCGAAGGTTGAAAAACAATACTGAGCCGTTCACAATGCCGGACTCTGCAATGGTTCCAACGAATGTACCATTTGTAAAATCATGTGTCATATTGCTTATAAATACTTGGAGATTTGCACTTTGTTCAGCATGAGCTAAAATGACAAATTCATGTATGAAATAAAACACATCATTAAACTAAATTATCTACAATAGCGTATGCAATATCCACGAAAACGTCTATTGCGTCCGAAAACACATATAAAGCCTCCTACTAAAGATGTTGATGCTCCTGAAAATTGAATAGCAAAACCATACGTTTTAATGGTTAATCGATCTAAAGATTGTATCAACCAGATATTAGTCATCAAAACACAGTCACTCATGCTAAGTTGTTGTAAACATATAATTCGTGTTAGTTTGTACACTTATGTGCAATCGACACTTTCATAGGTGTGCCATTTTATTGTAAGCTATAAATAAATAGCGGCCTTAATTTTAAATATAATTGCCAAAACGCACGACCAAAATTAAATGAGGTCATGAAAGACTTAAATTTTGTACCGTAATACTAAAATAACTCTTTGACCATTCCACGGCGGGGTATCTTTGCCATCAACGCTTGTTGATGTGAAACGTATTGTGAAATCACGAATCGATCATGATGTATTTTTTTCAGAAGTACTGAACTTACGTTCAAAGCGTCCGTGAACTCTGACACTATGTGCCATCACCGTTTCTCCCAAGTCAACTTGCCACCATGGATACCGCTCGTAACCCATCGACGCACTACATATGTGGCATAATACAATTTCGTCGAAATCGAAGGTTAAATGATATAGACCATTAATGGCATTATTGGCGCTGCAATTATAATATGTTTCGGACTGGCTCGTGCTCATATTTTGTGTTATAATGTTTATCTCTGAAATGACAATATTTAGTTAAACATTTCATAATGTTTACATTCAACGAAATCTTCTTGTCTTAAAACGACACGACTTATTAAAAGTGAAATGATTACATCTGTCAGGTAAAAGTTATACATACAGTCCTAAACACCATAAAAAAACAGCAATTTAGAAACATGCGTAACTGGCATACTAGTATATAATTAGCGCGACATACAACATTTTAAGATTCGTCACCTGTTTGCTGATATAGTTTAATTTCACACAAAGTCATAGATGTGTGGTTTGTTGATTGATATGGCCCAACAATACGAATGAACTGAACAGCATCGTAAGGTGGGCGTTTAATTTGTATTTCGCCTGTTTCATTTCGTGTTAATTCGTAGCTTGCAAGTCTTGCAAGTCTTTCAACGGAAAGTCCAAATTCAATGATTACATTTTCAAACTGCCAAATATCTGAAAGGATGCAATAGCTTTATGGGTTAAGTGTATATATGATACAAATTATTGCGGATCAAATAATTAATTGATATTTTCAAAACCATGACACATTATATGTCAAATGCTTAAAATATTACGGGTTTGATTGAGTACATTCAAATAAATACCACAATCAGCACAAACGTATTTAGATTAATTGTTAACATAGCGTTGTTTAGGGTACAATGGCGGGAAGGAAAATGATACATAAGCACAGCATGAATTTACCAGAATATAACAGCTTATTTTTATTTTCGTGTAAATATTGTTTAAAAGTGAAATATAAAATCACTGCTTATATTGTTTTAATCAGCGATTCTAAATTAGATAAATCATTAACTGACATCCATCATAGTTGCCAAATATTTCTATTTCCTGAAGGAAATACGGTCTTCCCAGATTCAATTGCAGCCATGACGGTCTGTCAAGTATTGCACAGCAGTTGCATGATTCCGCTGCACCAACCCTTCCGTCGATTATTGTATTTATGCTCGAAGTGGTGTGTAGTGTTCCATTTGTCGTTATATTCGTGTTTTCATGCACAATCAGTTGTTTACCTTAATGTTATAAATAGAATATGCACACATAGATCTAGAGATATCTAGAGCTCTACCGCTGACGATTTTATTATATTGAATTTGTAAACTACTTAATGCATAGGCAAAAATAACTAAGTAACTTTATTTCCCTGTCCCCGTACAAACAAACATCCTATTCCAAATGACAACCTGATAATTAGTTATCCTGCATGGAGATAAGAAAAGCAACTATTCGAAAGACCCGCGTTAAATTCCAACAAGCGTTAAACATGTGTCAATGGTATTAAAAGTGCGACATTATACCAGACACACAGCACTCGTTTCTGTGTCAAGTGACATAAAGCGGAAGAAATCCGTGACCTATGGAGCCATGTCAAGTGAAATCTATATGAAAGAAATGAAGCAACAGACATGCACTAATAAAATAATCACATTCTTACATTTACAATGGAATATGATTTGATTTAAATAAACGGTAAAAAATGCCATTACCCAATCAAATAGCAAAACTATACTAGTCTATTTTCAGACGTGTTCACTATGTCGTTTAGACGTATTTTGTTTGTTGTATTATTATACTATAATTAATTGACAGCGTGGGACGAGTATCATATTCCACAGATCGCTAATCAAACAACTCCTTTATATTTAACGCATGTCTATAACAGTTCCATGATAGCAGTCTTTCAAACGAAAGAATTAGTGCATCCATGCTAACCTCATAATGCATTTAATAATATTAATGAGGAAAAAATGGTGCAATATTCAGCCTACCGTTTACACTCCAAACGAATGTCAATCCAATAATAATAATAATAATAATTTCTTTTAACAAAATTTTAAATATGGGTATCATTCTGCTTAATATTAATCGCGTTGCTCCAGTTGTGTAAGGAAGTTCAACGTTTGTTATCAGTTGATACAGATAGACCATAAATAAGCCGAGCTGTTCAAATAGTGATAAACTATCGTCAGAAAAACACTGCAAAATGAGCCTTGACATGATCCTAAAACGTAGTGATAAGATATTTCGTTTTAAAAACTGTTTGTATGCCTGGCTACTTTTGTACTTAACGTAACAAGATGTGCTTGTAAAAATGCAATATTTTGAAAATCCCTCAACAAGTACACCAATAGGAGACAGGACTGCAATACGACATGTTAACAAATATCATTTGTGACATGTAAGTACAATAATAAGCTGTGACCTTAATCGTTGATCTCAAAATTATACCTTAAAACCCATACACCAAACAGCCTACGAGTTAAATTTATGTGTATGATCTCCAAAACTCCCCCCCCCCAAATACCCTCCTCTCCGCCCCTCACACACAATCCGAACCCTGTTTTTCGTCTTCCGTTTATCTCTCTCCGTCCGTCGCGCTCTCCGTCCTCTACACACACTCTATTCGTCCCGAAAACACTCTCCGTCTCTTCTCTCTCGGTCCGGCCTCACACTCTTTCCGACCCTTTAATCTCTCCCTGCGACCTTACTTCTATTTATCACTATCTACACCTCACTTCTTCCGTCCACCATTCCCTCTCCATTGTACCCTCTCTCTGTGTCCCCTCTCTCTGCCCCTCTCCCTCTTTCCGAACCTTTCCCTCTTTCCGCATTTCTTTCCGCCACCTTCACACAATATATGTCACCCCCAGCTCTTTCCTATCCCCCCCCCTCCCATTCCCCTCCACATCGTCATGCGATCTCCTTTCTGCATAACTTATCCTCTCTCTCCTCGTCTCTTTAACACATTTCCCTTTCTACGCTACCCAACTCCTTTACTGAATCTTTTTTAGTAACATCTGCTTTTAAGCTTTTGTTATGTTATACGTTTTGGTGTGGTTTATAGTTTAGATTAGATTCAAGTTTCCGTTGTTGCAATTATTTGAAGTTTACATTATAGGTTGGGTTTGTTGTTATATAATTTATGTGTATTTTATATAGCATGTCTTATATCGATATCCATAAGCGATGTTCTGATATCGCTCATCCTTTTATCTATTATTTGCATTTCATCTGGAAATGTATTTAAAAGTGCTTCCTATGCGTTGTGAGTCATGTATGGATTGTATATGGAGATAGTAGGTATACTGTCCGAACAGACATATTTTACTTGTTTGAAACAATGCATTCTTAGACCACACTTCACACTTTTGTTTAATTATTTAAAGGTAAAACGACTGTCTCAGCTTTTTGAAACAAAATCGTAGAAAAAGAATTAAAGCAACAACTAAATTCCCTCTTCTATTTTCAAAACGAAAGCAGAGACAATCAGGCCATATTTAACCATGCTATCATTATATGCCACACCGAAGTAATTGGTTACCGAGCGCTGTGTATACGCTCACAGACAGGGACTTATCTCCATTATCTCCATACTCATACTTGCCGCAAGGGATGTACATGGCTTTACATGCACACAAATTGAAAGACAGTTGATTGAAAAAAAGATGGACGCAACCAATATAACATAAAATTACAGTAAACGGTTAAAGCAATAGATTTACCTTAAGTACATTTTCAATATCCCTTTATTTCTATATAAGAATTGAAGCTGTGTTACAAAAACATATCCGTTTAAAAGTCAAGTAACATGGATATAACATGTATCTTGGACAAACATCTTGTTTTGTCAATATTCTAAACCGTACACACTATTTCGCCACACAGTATCAAAACAAACTGTATAGAAAATATCTAAAATAAATCATTATCGTTATTTGATATTCGATTTAAAACATCTTGTATAAATATGTGTGTGTTCTTTCGTTTCTTTCAATGTACGGTTCGCCTGCAATTGTATTTCACTACCTGCTTCTAATATCTCCAACATAATTACAGCTCATATTCAATCAGTAATAACATATGCAATATAGATCGTGCTGGTGTTACTTTTTTGTCCAATTTACTGCATAGATTTAAGATTATATTATTGGAATTGTAATACAAGTAGCAATAATGTTATATTGTCTACTAAATCTTAAACAAAGTACACAATTATTAGAATTAATAACAAGAATGTTGACGCATGCATCAATTACATTTGTTAGAACGAAACTATATAATGTTTCACACTTATTAAGAAATTAGAATTTAAGGTGTGATCCATCTTTCGGTGCCGCTACGCATTTACTTTAAGCATGAATGGCGATTCTATCGTTAGGCCTAGTGTTTCTCAGTTGCAGTTGTCCATAGTAACAGTATACGACAGGTCTAGTGATTTGTTTTATTGTAAGTAATGACTTATGGTTTGAAATAATACACATTAGGAAACACAATGCGATTAACCTTTTATATTTCATAACGATACTTTAAGTCGATAACAATATGAAGCAAGTATAAAAGCCGAATACAAAGATGCAAACTTACCTTTCATCCTTCTTGTAAAAATCATGCAGTCACATACACTTGTTAGATGCAATAACAAAGTCTGAAACCGAAACATTACGCTAGTTATAATTAACAATAGTTGATTGCAGTTGTTTTGCGTTGAAGATGTGCTAGGTTGTTTATACAGCCTCTGTTTGTGTTCGTGTAGACAAAGTTGGTACATACATCAGTCCAGGGCCACTGAGTGTTCTATATCAATACTGTTGAATCGTGCGTCTCGTTGAAGCATGCGTTTATAAAATTTATACCAAAGCAATGTTAGATTGAAATGATCAAACCAATACAGCTATATGTTCTTTCTTGTTGAGGCCATTTTATGGCCCATCGTGGATTTTGTTCATATTGTAATCCTTGTATTTTTTGGAGCATATCAATAAAAGGGTTCTATAATATGTGTATAACGCCAAACAAAATATAACCAATCGAACAAATCGAAATCTAGGTGTAATGCTAAATACTTATGAAATACGCTTTTTTAGTGGCCTCAGTGATGACAAGTTGCATCATTTCTGTAAAGTGACTAGGCATAGAATCCCTTTTTTAACTGTATGAGTACTAATTTTATTTTATTTACTGTGTGCGTGTGTGAGGAGGGGGGGGGGGCTCATCGACTAGAACACCGACTTTGATTATTTCCTATATTTGCATGTGTGTTTGTTTATGCATTTTTTGCTCGGTTTATTCGTTGCTGCTAAATCAAAAGACACGCCTGGTGCCGAAGAGTCCTCTAATCTTTCAGATGCGTACATTTTATACCTGTTTATTCGATACATTTTCACCTTCAAATGTCTTCTCACATTTAGTGTTTGTTTGCCTTTCAACGAGTTCGATGTACTCACTTTTACCCGCAACAACTTTAAACTGAACAATCTTACGGTCAGAGCTCCAGATAAGAGGCGTATCTGCGTATTTACGCATTGAAAAAATTAAAAAAACGCATTAAAAATCGGCCTAGTACGTAACAAAACGCAATACAAATCTTGGTACGTATTTTAAATCGATTAAAATACGTAACCGGTTAAACCAATAAGCCAGTTGAGTTTTTAGTGTAAGTTAACCTTTGAATCAAAAGTAAGTCAATCAAAATAAGCTTGTTATAAAAATGGCGGCCCATCATGTTTCAATCTCCACGCAGAGTTGTCGTTCCTTGCTCTCACATACAACTCTGCGAAAGGCTCAGCCCTCCATTTTGTCTATAAAATAGATAAAACCGAACAAACGCATTCAACGTATATTTGATTGGATATTTAAGATCGCATGCATTAAATTAAGAAATATGACTTTTAAATGTACGATAAATCGTGCAAAAACTTGCGAGTTTTAATGCAACTCTTTGGAACTAATTTATTGCCCATTTACGCAGATGGAATCATTCCACGCACTTCACAAATGTAAACAATTGAACATATTTTTTTTGAGTGACGTTAGGAATTGCTTCGACGTGTGTATGTATGTTGGTTTCTTAACATAAAAAAAACATATCAATTTTATAATAATGAATTAAGACTGATATAAGATATCATGGTATGAGATGGTTTTCTTTAATGCAGTGAATGCAATGTAACCGTCGTGCAAGAGATTGTTTAGTATTCTGTAACCTCAATGATGAACGCTTGGAATGATCATGACATAAATGAGACGCTTTCATAAAAATACTCCGTTCTAAGCCCAACACAGAGGTGAATGTAATGTAACCGTCGTGCAAGAGATTGATCATGTTTGTGGATCAAAAAAGGGACGTTTTAAGCGACAAGCGGCTCCTTCGGGAATATCTTTTATAGAAAGTCAGTTCATAGCGTCATTTTAAATTCATTCTGTTTGCATTTAATAATATAAATAACAAATAATAATATTTCTAGATTAAACACGCCATTTACTTAGTCAGTTTTCAATGGAAATGGAAAATACCCATAAATATTCCTTAATACCGTTTATGGCTGAAACAAAGGAGTACAATACGCTTTAAAAATAATTTCAGGGGATGAAATACATTTAGACTTAATCCTTATCTGGAGCTCTAAATTCTCACAGCTGAATTATAAACAAACGTATTATGCAAGATTTTTCAGTTATTTAAGGTTTCAATATCGGTAAAACGATTTTCCCCTTTCGAAACCAACAAGTTTTTTTTAATGAAATTGCAGTATTAATGAATTAATGTGAACGCACATACAGAAAGAAAGTAACGTAACTGAGGCAGATAAAACAATCTACACTATTCAAGATCAGTTAAAGAATGTTTTTCTGAAGTATGTATTTGTTTAAACTTTTACAATTTTTGACATGACATGTATAATGAAAAGTATGTGTCGCTTATTTTTATCGATAAATCGCATACTATTAACAAGTGCTCATATAGTGTGATTTGTTATTATGTTAAAAAATAAACTACATATATTAATGCTCATTAAACTAAGATTGCATTTATAGTTATTATCAAATCACGATTTTATATATGTTAAAGTACTATATCGTTCATTCACAATGTTTTATATGTTTTAAGAATTTGTGTCAATACCTTGTGTGGGTTTTTATACACGCTCATCTTTACCATTCAACTCATCAAATTCACAAACATGAAAAAGCTCAGCAAATTTTAACACCGTTATCTGCAATATCTGCATATTATATGTATTTAATTAGTTATATTTAATTGTTATAGCCGCGACATCGACGTCCTGGCAATTGTAATTCTTATAATGCATAATTGCACAAGACGTTTAAAAAGGAGGTTAGCCCGTTGTTTGTTTGTTATTTGCATAACGTATTTAATACCGGGCTTTGGTGGAACTTCAGTACTTTTGCATTCATTAGTCTACTTTTATGACCACGGTGCTTTCAATTCTGTACTCATAGTAAGGTAACGGAAAATAATTAAATAACTCTTAATCAACAGTTTTTTTTTCCTTTCTGTTAGTTGCTGTGTCAACAGTTTTTTTTTCCCTTTCTGTTAGTTGCTGTGTCTATTTAAAGGGGCCTTTTCACGTTTTGGTAAATTGACAAAATTAAAAAAATGTTTCAGATTCGAAAATTTTCGTTGTAGTTATGATATTTGTTTGGAAACATTTATACTGAACATTTACCATGTGCTAAAATATCCTGTATAGGCCTCTTTTGGCGATTTAAAATCATGAAAATTATACAGCGTTGCAACACGAAACGATTGAATAATTCGGAGAGTTCTGTTGTTGTCGTTATATTTTGTGATACTACGAGGAGTGCTTATCAAAAGTATAAAATACATCACTTATTGTGTGATTACGGATGGCCGAGTGGTCTAAGCGATAGACTTTTAATCCAGAGGTCAATGGTTTAAGTCCGATTGAGGGTTACTTTTTTAAAAATTTTATTCTTGTTTTTTACTGGAGCTATGTAGATCCAATGTTTACAATCAATATAAATCATTTGATGACAAACTTCAATACATGTACAAATCTGTAAATAGGCCCCTTTAATTTCCTATATATTGTTGTCGGCTTTTTTCAATTTACAATACGCAGATTTGGCGCAAATTATCGCCTATATTGATTGTTTTATTTTGTTTATAAATAATGCCAATAGATCATCCACTCTGGGAGTCAACCAAAACCCTCGGACTTGGCGTCTACCTCAGGTAATGAGTACTATACAATGACTTAAACATTTCAAGCGTCTGAGAACTAGGATAAACTTGATATGAGAAGTGGTACGTACTTAAAGCAGAGACGGACATTCACTTATACATGCCGTTGTCGAAAAAGAGTTTAAGACTATTGGAGCGGAGCGATTCATAGCGATTTAAAATATCACGTGTTACTGTTTTCATTAAACATATGAAATAAACATGGCACTCTAACGGCATTGCTTCAAAATTGTTTTTTCTTGAAGCCGCAGTGTGAGGTGAACATTTAATAAAGATGTATTGTGATTAAACAATATTATTACTTAGTATATCTGAATTCAAACCTTAAATGTCGGTAGCATACAGCAGCATTATTTCGTAGTGATAAAGCTATTCTACACGTACCATATTTGGACTGAAATACTCTCACAACATTGTATTCAGACAATAATTTTATAACGCATACATAATTAATAATGATATTATTGTCTCTCTTAGCGTTTTTCTGTCAATCTGTTTTTGTTATTCGAGTAAATTAATGGTCCCAATATATTAATTGATTGAACTGTTAAATATCAAAACAATGTAGTTTAATATTGTCTATAATTTTCTGATTATTGACCTTAATACAATTTACTCTTTGGAGAAGAATCCATTCCTCTCGCAATGAAGTTCGTGTCCTATTTTGTAACGAAAAGCAACCCCCTCTTTGTTTGAATTTGAATTTCCGATTTCGATTGTGTGGATTGGAACTACTGTAATTCTAATGCCGTTTTATCCATTTACCTCAGAAGTAGATTTAGAGCTTAACATAAATTGATTATATATATATATATGTTCTATATTAACAGGTTTGTGTGATATATTTTATATATATGTTGAATAAAGTAATTCATTTATGCTTTCCTATGGTTTCAAACAGTGAAAAATAACAGTTTAAATTATCGATAATTTTCATTGTTTTACCGGAACCAGTTGTATATATCTTTTGTTTCCCCATTGTGACCCCCCCCCCCCAATTAAAAGCAATTTTACCAAGGACGACAACTCTGCATTGATGTTTATAAAAACACACGGATTAACTTCCTGTTGAAATACATGTTATAATATTTCGGGGCGCCCAACGGGGATTTATTTTTTCCGGAATAGCAAAAATACATTAATCATTTGTAAGCTTAAAATAAAAATAAAATATTCCACCAATCCAACAAATATCATTATACATATCCAATATATCTTGTATAATTTCATATTTATGTTCGAGAATTTAATATATATGTAACATAAGTTCATATATGTAATCAATAAGTTCTAAAGTTCTAATCGTGTATATTTGTGTGCAATAATATATTATATTAAAATATGTTTCTGTATAAGTTGCCTGTATATGTTTGATAATTTGCATGATGGGAAATATTTTAAACGGATATGACTGAAAGGGGGGACATGGCTAGTGGCCGCGTAAAGGGCTTAAATTGAAAGGGAAGGGCCTCATAAATATTAAATGGTCATTATTATGGTAATATTATGGTTTGATTGAACGTAATTTGTATATCTGCACACTACTTATTACGTGATTTTGAAACTTCACTTGTACTTTAAGTTCATAATTCCAATGATCCATATTTAAGTCGAATGTAGCACAATACCGTTTTTAAAATTGGTATGTTCCCGGTATTAATTACCTCTGTAAAAAACTACTCAAGATCTGTTACTTCAAATATGTCTTCGGGTAATTTTAGCGGGAGACTAAAAATGTTCATTTCCTATCCACTCGGAAGAATAGTTTAGCGCGCCGTTTTTTTGAACTGTTAAAGGTAAGCGATGTTTTGCGATGACATTACGAAGTTTACAATAAATAAAACACATTAAAATGAATTATTTCCGAGCGATATTTCTTCTCTGAAGCCGTCTTTTGTTCTTTGTTCATCGAAAAGGTGAACAAAACCTTATTAAACAATGATTCAGACTCATTAAGTTAAACCTGTCTAAAGACGCATTAAACCGTAAACTTTCAGATATGACAATATATAAAAAGATAGATGTGTGAAGTACAATATAGCAGCCACAATGACGATTCCTAATTTCCAAAACATTTTAATCAATGACAGGTTCGAATTATAATTCTTTCCGAAAAGCCTCAAAACTCGAAATGCTGTTTATCGAATCCTACAATTAATATCTGATATTTAAGCGGATTTTTTTACCCTCCATGCTAAAGCAGTGCAGTAATGAACGAGTTATAGTTGTCCTATGCATGAGGAATAGTCGACCTTTATTGCTTTGGTAGCTCTGTTTATTTAGCATAATATAGTCAATGGTTAGATTACAGTATTTCCTTTTTCCAGGATCCCATTCTAATACTGCCAATTTTCCAAGCATTGGTGTTGCCTTTCCTATATATCACATTGCGCAAGCATTGAATGATTTTAAAGATAGCTCTGACCTCTTCCAACAAAAATCAACCTTCGTGCAAAGTCTAAGAACGTAAATCTCGTCTTAAGGCAGACATAGAAGAAACTGTGTTTCATAAGCCTTACTTCGACAAAAGACGCATACCACATAAAATTAATTATTTTAACAATAAATGCATATCGCATCTGTATGAAAGTCATATGAAAGCCACCCGAACGGTCTCCGATTATGTTCCTTAAAAAATAATGAATAATGAAATAACAGTCAAAATCAAAGCAGGATTGCGATTTGAATAAACACCCTCAATGATACATTGCCTCTGTAGTGTAGAAGTAAAGCATAGAGTTAACATCGGGAGGTCCCGTGTTCCGTTCTCCTGGACGAGAACCTTTATGAAAAAACTTTTTTCCATGGTATAAAAAGTTGAGATTTATAACAGTTTTATAGTGTTGTTAATTAATAATATTTTAAAGGATCACAAGAGTGTGAACACGTCAATTTATTAACCAAGTAAAATATGTCCCCCATGTCATACTTTATAGAAAACATGTTTAAATTTGAAAGTGAATGTGAGTAATTCCTTACTGATTTGTGTAGGTACCATGTTAACATATTTCTTGTAAGGATATGCATTTATTATGAATAATCAATAGACCTTTTCAGTTATTGCCGGTTTTTAATTATCTTCCTTGTGTGACGTCATGCGATGATTGGGATTATCGAGTGTATCGATTGTAAACGTGAAAAGAGATCTTGTTTGAAAATGTGTTTTTTTTAACGATGTAAATGGACTGAACATGTGCACGAAAAGGTTTGTACATGCCTAATTGTAAATAATGTATTATTTTCTAATTAAATTTTGATATTCGGTTTATACTGCTGATAAAGCAGCGGTGTTGTTTATCAGAGAACGTGATCGGAAGACTAAATACTGAAAATCCCACAAAACAAAACAATTAAATAAGCTTTATTCTTTCATATAGTAAGACTTTTATAAATGATGTTTCAAAAATAATGAAACGTATATTTATTTGATCACAATTATAAGTGGTGTGGATATTGTTGTTTTCGTTTCGTTTCCATTTAAAGACAATATTAATTATTTTAAGCATACACATGGAAAAGTGGTGTGGATAGTGTTAGTTTTCATCAGCGATCGAATGTGCATGTCAATGATAAAACAAAGCCCTAACAGGCGAAATACTTTAAAAGTTTTCTAATGCTGTGTTGATTTTCTTTTCCATTGAATGGATTTTCGTTTCGTTTATATTGAATGACAATATATTAATTAATTTTAGCATACATGCGGAAAAGAACTCTGCGTATAATTCAAATTGAGCTGTCTTTGCATGTATATTGAAATCTCTTAACTAGTGATAAGAAGTGATAAGAATCTAGCATTTTATGATCAATAAATCTATATATTTAATTTATTTAACGCAAGTTTTGTTTAATAACCCTATTGTGATTGCTTGTTTTCATGATGGTGTTTCGTACACTGCAATTACGTACTTCAAATCTATACACGTAATAGCGGAGTTTACATTTGCCGGTACCCGTTAAATTTTAAATGTATTTATAGTTATTAAACACTGTGTTATTATTATTTTTATAAACTGGCTAATATATATATATATATATATATATATATATATATATATATATATATATATATATATATATATATATATATATATATATATACACTAGTTCATGTAAATCCATTTCCGATAATGTCTTCATTTTATTAATGTTAAACTATTTTATTGAAGCAACTGTCAAGTATTTTGGCTTTACACTTTGGCAAAAATGACTGCTTAATATGCCAAGGGGGAGGGGGGTGACATGAGGGTATCATAAATTGTGTTTATTTACCAGACACTAGGCTGCAACATGTGGTTTATTCAGTGACCCAAGTATAGGTCCCTGGGTTTATGACACAATGTGTTCTTTGTATTGTCTGGACAGTATCCGATCTTAACGAGATACTTATCGATGAACAAAGATGCAATAAAACATCGGGATAGAAATGCTGCAACAAAGAGTGTCAACATAGGTGTGAACAATTAAATCAAACAATTACATTAATCAAGAGAATTTATTTTATGTGTAACAAGGTAAGTTTTTTCAGACAAATCAAGTTTTAAATCAGGTAAAATATGTTGCATACATAAAATCGATCTATTTGTTGTTTGTTTTCATCTTTATTTGTTTTCGTTCATTAAATTTAATTTATTCGGAAATAAGTTCAATTTATGAGAATTTTTTAACCAAAAAGTGGTCGCGAAGAAGTGCGAAGTATGGAGATTTTTTGTCGTAACCACATAGCAGCTCTTACATTGTGTTCTACTACCGAGTTCGTTGTTAGTAAAAACAAATAATAACAACAATATAATCGTTTCAAAAATGCATTTCCTTGCAGGCAAATGTTTTATTTATACATAATTAGTAAACTTTTATTTGATATTTTGCATGATTATCAATAAAAGCGACGATTTGTTCAACCTTCCCTATATGCGCTTATATAGTTTCAGTTTCAGTTTCAGTTTATTGGCAATCAGCAAAGCATATGCCTTTGGCCATTTACAAACACACAAAAAAAGACTTATGGCGCAGACCATCACAAACATCAAATAAGTAAGACAGATATTTCAGAACATAACATAGATATACATACATATATATATAAGCGATCAGAAGACATGTAAACTATCAAGGGTATTTTGTCGTATACGTAACGCTTCTTTAACATATTTTGCAAGATTATACATACATTTTTTACTCGAAGTTGACATTAACGAATTAAATTTTTGTACTGTAGGCCATGAACATTGACCTAAGAATTTTGATCTTATACAACTGTATCGTGAGCAACATAACATAAAGTGATATTCAGACTCTACTGCATTTTGGTTACATAATTTACACAATCTATTATTTCTTTCTATATTGTTATACCTTCCTAGTTCTATCTCTAAACTATGAGAACATAACCTTAAACAAGTTAATTTATGTCTAAGATTATCATTTGATATAACATCCAAATACTTTTCAAAGCAAAATTCAGTTTTATATTTACAATAACTATCTAACTTTGACATTGAATTTACATTATTACTCAACTCTTGAACAAATTGATCTCTAATTCTTGATTTTAATGAATTATAATAATTCACACTGGGATCAAAAAACAATCTAATATCCCGTAAACCTAAATGGTCTATGATAGAATTTATTCTACTAGCCCAACAAGAAATAGTTATATTGCTACATAGGTCATTATACATTCTATATATACAATGTAGGTGATTCATTATTTTTCATGATTTTCAACCAAAATTTCATTGCTCTTTCCTTACAAATGACTGACAAAGGTACTCGACCGAGTTCACCATATACAGCATATGTAGAAGTTTGTTTCTTTACACCTAGTATATATTTACAAAACTTAATATGTAATTTATCAACATGTTTATAATTATACACAACCCATACTTCACAACCATATGTCAGTATAGGTACAATCATAGAATCAAATAGGGACAGCTTTGTCTTAATATCTAGGCTAACTTTATCAAAAACATTTAAAAGATTATTGTACGCCCTAAGGGCTTGATCATGCAGAGCTTTAACTGCATTGACCATGTTACCAGTATAAGTAAATTCTATTCCAAGATATACAAAGATGTCAACAATGTCAATTTTTTCATTATCTATATAGAAGTCAGGATACACAGTTTGCTTTCTTTTTTCAAATACACATATTTTAGTTTTATTTACATTTATTTTTAAACCCCATTTCATAGAATAATGATGTACAGCGTCTATTTGAGACTGTAGACTATGTTGATCCGTTGTGAACAATACAATGTCATCGGCAAATAAAATCATATACAAAGACAAAAGTTCGTAATCTTTTTCAGTTAACTCATTAAAATTAATGATTTCAGTGATATCATTTATGAACAATATGAAAAGAAGAGGAGATAAAGGCTCCCATTGTTTAAATCAAATTGTTACATTAAAAAAGTCAGACATATTCATATTACTTGACAATTTCACACAGGCTTGCACATTAAAATATATACATTTTATCATATTTGTCATTTTACAGCTAATTCCTGATTGCAACAATTTGGTCCATAACGCATCTCTAATAACTGTATCAAATGCCCTCTGGTAATCAATAAAAACACACCATAATTTAGACTTTTTAGACAGAACTTTCTGTATAATAGCATGTAAAATAGCATCAGATGTAGAGCGTCCATCTCGAAAACCATATTGAGATTCGTTAAAAACATGTTTTTATTCACACCACTTATTAATACGATTCCTTAGAATCAAAGAGAATATTTTTCCTATGACATTTACTAGTGTGATACCTCTATAATTCGCAGGTATATTTTTGTCACCTTTTTTATATATAGGTACAATAACTCCGTTGGACCATGTCTCAGGATATAAACAGTTATCATAAATATGGTTAAAAATAGTACACAAATAAGGAGATATTACATTGTTAGCATCAATAAAGAAGTCTGATACATTGTTCTCATAATCACAACTTTTATATCTGTTTAAAGAAGATATTGTTTTTTAAACCTCTTCAACAGAAATTGATCTATCAAGATACTCAATATTAATTGTTTCATCACGTTCAGCAGAAAATTCATCACTCCTGAATTCACTTTGATTATCATTAGACATATTTTGAAAATAATTTTTAAAATCATCAAGATAAGCGTTAGAATCAAAACCATTTGCATTTCAAAATTTCTTAATATACTTCCAAAATTTGCGGGGAGACGTTTTGCTAATATTAGACATTTTAATTTTTTCTGTGTAAAAATATTTCCTTTAAGCCGATCTCTTTACTGTAATGTATTGTTTTCTAAAATATAGCAAATATATTTTATTTTCTTCCGACTTAATGTTAGCATATCGTCTCTTCGCGTCACAAAATAACTTTTTTGCATATTTACAATCATCATTAAACCATCGCGACTTGCGTTTCTTTTGTCTGGGACGATTATTGTACGTTTTACCATAACATGCGAATGAAATGTCATCTACAGTATCAGAGAAACTTTTCATACATTGATCAATATCATAAACACCATCTAACAATTTCTGGTTTATTTCGTTAAAGACAGTACATTTGTCTTGTAATATGTTTAAAAAATCATCATTTTCTGACGGGTTCCATACAATTTTTTCAAACTCTACATATTCGTTTGGTACATCTGATATACAACAAGAAAGAGAAAATGTCAATGGACAGTGATCAGAATATTCATTAATTGTATCTAGAACACACATATTAGAGATATCATCATAACATTCAGTGCTCCAGCTAGGCCTAAATCGAAGGGCGCCGCGCCCTGCCCTCCCGAACCTCCGCCCTGCCCCCCCCGAACCTCCGCCCTGCCCCCCCCCCCTCAAAAAAAAAAAAAAAAAATTTTTTTTTTTTTTTTTTTTTTTACATATGATAATTCATAAATCTCTTATTACATTGTAATTAGTTTAATCCTCATTGTAGACATTATATTTGAATGGTTTAATAATAATGGGAATAATACAATTATTTATAACATATAAATTAACATGCAAATAAAAGCATTCCAGAAAAACCCGCGCGCTCGAAAGTGCCCTTTTCACAAAATACTGCGCGTCGAAAGTGCCCTTTTCACAAAATACTGCGCGTCGAAAGTGCCCTTTTGACAAAAAAGCCACCCTGCCCTTTTCAAATTCTAGCTGGAGCACTGACATTCTATATTAGAAATTACATAATCTACCAGGCTAGAAACTGGTCTATTTCTATACATAGCATTATAAGTACACGAACCCTCATCTTTACGGCCATTTAAAATACAAAGATTATTTCCCTTGCAAAGAGATAACAATTTCGATCCATAGTTATTGAACCCATTGTCATGATTTTTACGTGGAGGTAAATCCGCTCCAGACATAACGGACTCGGGTAAATCTACATATCTTTTAAGATTTAGGTCAGTAATATAATCTGGTAAATTGCTCGTGCGACTATTCAGGTCACCTAGTAAAAAGATATTACCTTTATCACAATATTTTCGTATTTCAGTATCTAGGCATTCATAAAAATCAAAATCATACAACACAGAATTTATATTTCTATAAACCGCCGAATCTTCCGGGGGAATATAACAAACGCAAAAATATGCATCTTTATCAGATTGTAAGAACTGTTTATCAAGTTTAAACCAGAGTATTCCTTTATTATCAATGTTTAATAGGTGAAAATAATTTTTGTAACAGCTTTTATAATACACAATAACCCCTCCGCTACATCTTTTAGCTTTACTGTTAGATTTCGGACGGGGGCAATTAAAGCAATCATAACCGTCAATATTAACGTTTTTGCGAGAAGCATTCCAAGTTTCATCTAGTAGCAACACATCAAAATCACAAACATAATTTAAAAAGTCTGAGTCTTGTAATTTTGCACTTAAACCTTGAACATTCCATAAGAGGAACGATAAATGTCTCTGATCAGGTTCCTAACTTGTGCTATAACCAGAATTGTGCACCGTATCAACAGTGTACATTCTATTGTCAATATAAAGTTTATATTATGACAAGTATGCTGCTTTACCATCCTTCTTGGCGCTGACCATGGCCGGAAGTAGTATTTTTCTGCGGGTCTGAATCGACTTCGGAAATTGATCGCTGACGCTGATCATCGGTTTGGTTGGTTCCGTTGGTGGGACATCATCCGTCGGTTCCCCGCGAGCTAAAGAGGTGGCCGGCGGCAGATCGCCGGAAGTATCCGATTTGTCGGCAATTGCAGATTGTGGCACCCTAACACCAGAGGTTGAATTGATAGAGTCATAATATTTCTTCCTCGCCTCTTGTGCTTTTTGTTTCACAAGAAGCTTGTCAGGGTAGTGGTTGAACATAACAACGACTGGTCTCGGTTTGCGAAAATCGTATTTTGCACCAAGCCTGTGCGCTCGCTCAATTTTAATATTTTCATGGGCACGTGCGATTTCAAGTTTATCGTTCAAATAGTCAAGCACAAGCTTAGCACAATTTTCCGACTTCCTCGCTTCATGGGACTTTTCCTCCGGAAAACCGTGAAATAATAAGTTGCATCTCATGGAACGCGCACGTAGGTCCTCAATATCATCTGATACCGAGTTTAGAGTTTTTAACTCAGAAGCTAGTTCTGCAACGTTAGCTCGTTCCGTCTGTAGGGCTTTGTCTAATTCAATGTTTTTGGATTTAAGATCCTCGCATGTTTGGGAGTCAAACGCGCGGCTCACTTCTACCTCCTTCACTCGTGTATCAACGTCTTTGACTTTGCATTCAAGGGTGGTAACTCGAGTATCCATGTTTCCTAATTTAGTAGTAAGGGTAGATAATTGTTTCTCAATGGAATCTAATTTATTTAAACGATTATCTAGAGACATCAACTGATCAAGCACAGTCTTTTGGAAAGTGTCATTGTAAGCGCTATTCACTTGGGGGGCACTCGATATAGATTCCACCTCTTTGTTCCGACCAGTGGACAGAGTCTTAACTTTGCAGGTGGAGTGAATTGACACTTCAATTCCCATTTCAATGGTAAAGGTCATGTTCTCAAGTTTTAAAAAAGCGCTCAAATCATATGCAAATGATCAATACCATTAAAATATAAACGTTCGCCTTTTTTCAATATTTGGCATTTTAATAAAATATTAACGTTTAAAGTTTAGTGGTAACAGTGCGGGATTTTTCTTGCGACACACAGGGTTATTGAACGGAATGTTTAATGTATTTGTACGCTTCAATGTACTTAAATGCAATATGCGAAAAGCGATAGCTTTAATAGGCGTCAAAATAATATAAAAAAAAGAAATATTTGTGCAATTTACGCATATATAGTGCAATAGACGTTGATATTATCAGCGACACTGTACAATTTTCTCTCTAGCGGATTTTGTATCATCTCTTTACGTCACTTCCGGCTAAGGGACACAACTCTTACACTAGTAAATGCGAATAACTGAAAGGGTTTATTACTGTCAAAGGTTAAAACTTAAAACACACGTTTGCATAATTAAATTAGTGTGTATGAAAACTCACTTAAAGTTATTCTGAATATCGATTTTTAGGCGAGCAATAAGAACTGAGCAATTGATATGAACCATTTCGAAACCTTTGCTTTCGTTTACAAATGATGTACAGCGTATTATTCATACTTTCAAGCAAGGCATTGCATTTGTGTAAAATGCTATGTGTTTGTTACGTTTATGTTAATCTAAACTTTTTAAACTGCAGTAATGGCATAAGCATTTGTGCAAACGGGAGTGACCTTGCAAATGACGTTCGAGCTATAAATGTATGCGATGAAAATATAGTTTTCTATCTTTCGATCAAGAGTACATCATGGCAGATTTACAACATCAAATATATCTGGAACACATGGGATGAATGTATTACTTCAACAGATGGATATAAATAGTGATTATAAGTAACAAGAAATATCTTTTAAAAAGATATACGGCGTTGATTGTTGTTGGAGTTTATGAAAGGTAAAGATTTCAATAAATGAGATCAATTTAGGATAGCGAATGTCTTTTTCTGTGCAGTTCTTAGCTGCATCACACGAAGTACGGGATGTTACGCGGAGTTTTCGCGGCTTATTTTACATTATAACATATTGCTGGTCATAAAACTATAGATAGAAAACAGAAAACCAAAAGAAGAATGGGAGTGAAATTAAAACATATGAGTCAACCGGCCACACGCGAAGTATCCGTACATATTTTTAATATTTATACGCACGTTCTTCGAACAAACCTGTTTAAGTGGTTTCTCGGGCATTGCTATTTGATTCGATTATTAACAGTATCGAGAATCGTCGCGCTCATGCTTAATACATTAGTCAATATGGTGGAATAATTCTTGTTAAATTAATTAAAAATAATATATATCATGGTATTGTTGAAAACACATTAAGAATCTATTATTGACATACCATAATTATATCGCTGGATATCTTCATTTAACATCTTTCTGGTCTAAAGAAAATGCCAGTTCACCTAGTTCACGCTATAGGGTCTTTATTATATAACGATTATTTTACTGGCCGCGAACTCCGGTCAGCACATAAGGTAGTCGTGAAGACGCAGCGATGACCTGTATATAAACTCTGACATTCACACACACTGGCCGCGAATTGACCCTGATACCTCGCGAGTTGAAATGCAATGCATTGAAGTGAGGCCTCGCTTCCACTACTCTTTATACTTTTACATGTTAACATGTTGACAGGAATATGGAAGTTAGTACTAAATATGAGAACATAGCCTTTAAGTTCAAACGTTCTCGCGCTGGCAATCCTCTGAAAATAAAAGGTGCACGCACAAACTGTATTGATGTCGAGATTGAGTGTAAAACTGTTCTATCTATTAAGCCTTTTCATTAGAGATAAAGATTGTTTCATGCTGAACATGCAGTAAAACAGTGTAACAAAGACGCGGACATTTTTCCAATGTTCTTGTCGTATGCTCAAATCAGCCTATGAGATAAATTAAGTGTATTCATTCTGACCTAGCCGCGGGAAATTTTATTTGAATTTTATTGGACAGTTTCAAAGGTCAGGTAAGGTGAAAAGCTGGCGTATACAGCTATGCCGAAAAAAGTTACAATCTGAATCTGTTTGTGCTCAGAGTAGCGAAACAATTTAAAATCAGCATTATGAGAAAACGAACATCGATGAAGACCAAATGATTCAAGCTAGTGGACGACGTTACAACGCGCAATCAAGGACTGATCAATAGGCTACTTCTACACCATAAACCTGATAAAAAGAGCGCCCGGTACTTCAACGGAGCGGTTTTCGGACAAATCAACTCTGAAGAACGTAAACAGTTCGACATGTTTCCGGAACCGAAACAGGAAGTCAATGAAGGGAGATAGTGTTTAAAGTGTTGATAATAATGGATGAACTACAGACTTTGGAAATTTATTTTTTGCAGAAGGGGACATTGTGTTACAAAAACACAGGTCTGGTTCTTTGTTCCACTTGTAACACCTCACTTACTGACATAAATGCATCAAAAATGCATTTATGTATACATATACTAAAAAGTCTGGCTTTATCAATACGTATGTTTATAAGAGCAACATTCGTGATTAAATTGTTATAAAAAAAATGGGAACAACAATAAAGGATTGACAACTTGCAATGTCTGAGAGTCCTTAATTGTTCGGTAATGTTTTCTTGAACTTTGGTTTAAGAAAGCAAAATACCGTGGTAAAAGGAAATATGGGACCAAAGAATAGACAATAAAAATGACGTGTTACAACTCAAAAGGTACTGTTCAAACATTAAACAATAAAAGCTGATTCGTGTGTCATTTAATTGCGTCCGATTATTTACAATCAAATTACGTGCATATGCCAAATATTTGTGATAAAGGTCTATTGATATTGCTTCTATATGCATTGATACCTATATTACAAATGTTGACTTCCATTCATAGATTATTCATCACACAGCGAATAGCTGTGTGTATAAGTAGGACCAAACACTTCATAATATTCTTGCGGAATATTCCTTAACAAAGTGATATTCTATTCGATGTTATACGATGTCGTCATCCGTCACAATCCCAAGAAAACAGTGTTCATGCACGCACTGAGTTACCAATACTAAATGCATATAATTAATAGGTATACATTACTTTCGACTAAGTTTCATCTATTGTAAAAGAGAAAAGAATGCATGCATTTGGAATGGAGGACGTTTCATTTAGAATCGGATTCATCAAAATGCAGAAGTCGAATTATCAACGTAAAACTAAACATTTTTCGTCCGTTTATTTATATGCCTGATAAGGAAATTACAAATACGAACCACAAACATGTTGTTAGTATAACGGTTGGTTTGATCGCCTAAATGATACCGTGTATTACGTCTTCGGTCCATCAGATATAAATA
Source organism: Dreissena polymorpha (assembly GCF_020536995.1). NCBI lineage: Eukaryota > Metazoa > Mollusca > Bivalvia > Myida > Dreissenidae > Dreissena > Dreissena polymorpha. The sequence goes on from NC_068358.1 coordinate 9,520,086, forward strand.
CAAGATAACATTGTACGTAAAAGTGCATACCGGTATTTACGGTATACAAGTATGCCACCAACTTGCAACGATCAGCTACGCCTGACATCTCTTCCGTATACAAAAAATAGCAACACTATCAAAGCAGTTTCGTCTAACATTAGTCCCATAGACAAAATAAATCCCTCCATGGGATAACTATGCTACATAATACCATTCCAGTAAGCATCATTATGCATTGCACAGTAAGCATCATTATGCATTGCAAACATCAATGAACGATGTTTCAATATAAAATAGAAACAAATTATATTTCTCTGACGGTTCTAGCTTTTCAACATTAATTTTACCGTTGTCCGTTTCAAGGTGGTCTACTAGTATCTAAAACCATGTGTCAGTTGTGGGTTTTTTTCGAACAAAATGGCGAATCTGTAAGACAGTGAGCTTTAATTTTGTTATTTATCGGTTGTCCTTCATCTTCCTTATCTGTAAACGATTGACTGGTTTGACAAAAACACTCCTCCTGTCGGCCATGACTTGCGCGTACTTGTGCTAACTGAACGCAAATTCTCGTAAAAAAAATAACGTTACGCTTACATTCTATTTAGGTTATGATTACACAGAACGTTCCCAGAACGTTTTCAGAGCGTTGTAACAAAGATCAAACTATAAGTATTCGTAACTTTTTTAGCAGTATATTTTTACGATGCTAGGATGTATTGGTGGACTTTAAAAGTGTAACGTTCTTACAACGTTTTTTCGGAACGTTATCGGGAGACCAAATTTCAACATTACATTCCTAACGTTCGCAGAACGCTATAAGAACGTATACAAATCACACAATATAAACATGTATATTAAATATGATTTCATAAAGAATTTGACGTTTTTTTGTGTTTTTTATACAAAATACGCTTTTAAGTAGATTTGCATTTTGACCCGTTTGTTAGTCCAACTTGTTGACGAAAGTTTCTCTAAATTCTTTGCGCGTCTTATAAATATGACTAACCCGTTTGTGTATCTTCGAATGTTTACAGTTATCTTAACCAGCAGATCTCCCGCGTGCGCGCCACTCGATTCCTTTGTTCATTGACCTACTGGAGTGGCTAATTGGATTTTCAAACTTTGCTGTTATTGAATGCAAACCTTTTTGTTCAATAATATGAGAAGTTGGAACCTTCAATCGACAATAAACACCAGTTTGCGAGGTAGGTTTTTATTGTTTTTTCAATTTGTAATATTAAAAATGATATCTGTATGCACTTGCTTAAAATTCAAATTCGGAAATATGGGGGAAACTCGTACCATGGAGACTTCGTACAACTTTTAAATATACTAACGTTCACTTAAAGTCAATTTTTATAGCAATTGGTTGTTAAAAACATTCTTGAAATCAAATGTAATTACATGAAAAATAAATATGTACACTTCCACACCATTATTTCAAACACCGATAATCCGAATTCACCGTTAATTGAAAAATAAATCAAATTCAAAATTGTATGTTATTAATTTTATGAAATTCTAAAATTGAAATATATAATAAAGAAAAATGTAGTTTATAAAAAGTGTTTGTTGGTCATGACATGATTAAATTATTGATCTTGTAGGTTAATTTCAAATTTAGCTATGAATTGATAAGTCATAATATCCATTATTAAGTTTAAAGATGTTGTAATGCTTGATTATTTTACCATGTATGATAGAAAATTCTGTTTCATATACGTGTATGTTCAAGATGACGCGTGTATGCGTGTTTTCCTGGTGTTCTTCATGCGAATCATGTATGTATTGTCATTTTTTCTCCGTTTTATTAAAACAAAGAACAGTTGGTCATTTTGATATTTTTTTGTAATTCCGGGACAACTGGGAAGACACCCGAATAGATCCGGATTCAAGACAAAAAGAACAACAATGCGCTGATATGTATTGTATAAATTACATTCATTCAATTAACTTGTGTAGAATAAAGATGTTTTGGTTTTCAATCTCAATATGAAAATCAGATTTAGGCACGGTTTAGATTAAATGATAACGTTATTCCGCAACGTTTCGGGAACGTTAGGCGAACCATACATTTTAACGTTGCAAAGTGGTTGAATTTTGTTTGCAAAGTGGTTGAATTTCAATTGCAAAGTGGTTGTAGAATGGTTGGATTTTGGTTGAAAAAGGGTTGAATTTGTCTGTAACATGACGTTGAATCAACGTCATAAAATGACCTCTAAAAAACTTTCATTTACAACCAAACTTCAACGATTATTTAACGTCATGGTACAACGTCTTTTCAACGTCATATGTTTGCTGGGCCGAGGAGGAAATACTGATTATACAGTACAGTCAAGTTACCATTACCGGATCATTACCCATAGCGGATCACTTTGATGTTCAATACTGTGTATCGCGATAAATAGTTGATATTTTTAGATGATATTTTGCACACAGTATCTTCAAAGCCTGTTCTTTAAAACGCATTGATTGAGTCGTAATTGAGGCTACTCTTTGTTAAACATTTTGGTATGTTTCGCTGACATGTATATACGACTTTGTTGACTTGCGTCTCATTTCCAAATCGAGGTTAAACATTGTTCGCAGCTACATGCTATAACTCTGTTGGTAAGTAAGAAGTTTACGCATTAATTTAAAGGCAATTTAATAGTATTTCTGCCTGCAAAAGTCCATTTCAGTTTGGATTCGTGTTTAAGATTTTGCAACACCTTAAATGAAATGAAGAACTAGGGCAATAACGCATCAAGCGTGTTATTATGCGTATAGATAATATATTATATTAAAATATATTCAAATCTTGTGGATTCTTACAATAAATGATCTCAATCTTTATGTATTATTCATGTTCCATGTTCAATATCGATGATTAAATATGATTAAAACAATTTACATGGTTTATAAGATGCCCATATCTTTTCGATTTTTTTAGGATTTTCAACAGATAATTCACACATAAACACCATGCGTAAAGTGTGGATACAAGATCACATATAGAAAAATTAATAACAAAAATTAAAAATATAATTTATAACTGGCAATTTAACGTAGTAATTGTTAACAACACATTTCATGTTTGGACAGTTCAAATAGCGTGTTAGATGCCCCCCCCCCCCTGAGTGGTTTCAGTCACGTGATCCGTTATGGTTACAACTGATCCGATTATGCATGAATTCAGCGGCGAAAAAGATGTATCACAAATACATTTTGTCTGCGTTTAAAAATAAGATTATGTGCTGAATCAGTAAGCAAAGGTAAAATTTAATCAAACTGGTGTAAAAGAAGTCTCAAAACATTTATTGCTTTTCACCAGAACAACTTAATTCCGTTACTGATCCAGTAATGGTAACTTGACTGTATAGGATCTTTTATTGTAATATGATTATTGCTTTGTATGTGTATACATCAAAGAGTGTAACTTATAATGCACTCGGCGAAAAAATAAAGTATCCGCAGATATATTTATTATGCTTATATTTCTGTATGCAATATTCACTAAGAAAATAAATTCAGTGTTACTCTAGACATCCTTTAATAAATGCAAGCACCATTTCTTTATCAATCGCATGTTGTTTTGGGAAAACACGTGAACAATGTATATGAACATGGTTCAAAGGTAGTAAAGTATCCATTTTCAAACATTTATTTTATTTTCAGAGATACGTTATAATTGTATGTTATTTTTAAATAAGCATTAAAATGAGTATATTCATTTAATAATGTATATTTGTATATTAAGTCGTATACCTTTATTTATTACCGTTTTTATTTTCGCATCGATGTTTTACTGAATATTTAACACACGGCCATCAAACGCTCCTGTGTGGAAGAATCAAATGGCGCTGTTCAATCTCGTATGAGCGTTTCCGCTTGAGATTTGAGCACACGCGAGGTAAGTTTTTACAATTTTGATATTTTTTATTTGCTAAGATATTATATCTAAAAAATCTAAAAAAATCTGACAGAATCGCTCGATCTTTACATGATTTTCGATCATGTATGCGAAGAACGAGCCAGACATTTCCCGCTTTAACTAGTAATACACTTCTTCCTCATTCGAAAACTAGGCAAACACCGAAAACAAATCTTGCATATGATTTGTGCTAACCTTACATATGCACTAAATAAGATCCATACATGAAGTAAAGTTGATTAATATGGCAGAAAGACCATTGTAGTGTCCCTAAGGTTGGTTTACGTGTATGTCCATAGCGACTTGCTATTTTATATAACCAGTGTTTCAACGATGGCCACACAAGATGGCTCTTGCATTATAAAACTGCATGCATATAAAGAAATGCCCCTGTAATCCAATCAAAATAACAATTTCATAAAATAATGTATTATTCCATTTTTATCCTTAATTTATTTAATAATTTTTACAAATCCTAATTAACATAGCATAAATTAATTTCAATTAACATTTTTTTTATATATTTGTATAATGTGAGAAACGCTTAATTTGATGTAAGGAATTGTGCAGTTTATTTTCTGACATCAATATATCAAATTAATAGCAGTGTAACAACCCGTTGAGTGTCTTATTAAAATTTGATTTTTTACAACAACCCGTTTTGCAATAAACCCGTTTTTCAATAAATGCATCGCACATTTATTTGCAATAATTTTATTGCAAAATGGAATAGATAACGAACTAGATGATAGAAACGGACACGAAATGTCTTACCTGTGCATGTATGGTATACATTAAGGACGAACATACCAAACCGGGATTGAGGAAAGAAGTTCTCCTTGATTTAAAGTATGATGTTTATCAAAGGAGATAATACATTTTTTGTTGTAAAAATGATGATAACATTCTGGGTTAAAGTTGTTTTAAGGACTGGGTTCGTTCACAGATCATAAATCATGAAATAATTCATGACGATGTTTATGAGAGTTTGACTATTATGTCAGCTCTGACTGTTGGAGTGAACAAATATTTTTGAAGTGGTACTTGTTTCAACCATCTAATTAAGCGTTTTTAATTCATGATTTGTGTTCTCTATCAACATAAATAACAACATATATAATTTTGATTTCACATTATGTTCTTGTACATATAAACACGTATGAACTACGTGAACTTATATTAAATGATATTGTCTGACATTGTTTGGACACCTTATATAGTGAAAACGCATCAGTACAGTTTGAAACAAAATTTTGAAATTGATATAAAATGGGAGACTACTATTTCCCGCTTAAATTATTGGGTATTCACATCCTTTTTGATGTTCCTGTTCTACAAAATACTAGTACTTATTTAGGTAATAAGATAAAAAGATGGTCTTCAAATTTGTAATTTGCGTATGTTGGAAGTCTTCAAATTTGTAATTTGCGTATGTTGGAAAGTGAGAATAAAGTATATATGCCTTTTAACACAATGCAAAAATGTTATTATTTCAGGAATTAAATCATGTTGTGAATATATGTAAATTATTTTGTATTTATGATAAAACTTGATACCAATAACATGCAAATGCATCTACTACAATTAACAATAATCAGTACTAGTTATTTATATTATTTACTACTGCAAATGTTCAAAACAAATTATAGAGCAAGCTGGTGTACATTCCGAATTTATAATATGGCTTCTGCATCTTTGTTTAGTTCTCAATGTGTTCCGGTTCATGGACCAGTATTCCATACGTACGGTACTGTCCAGCCAGGTTGAAGACATAGTCAAAGAATGCTTCTGTCTCTATTGACATTGCCCGTTAAGCAGGCCTGGATTAATCAACGTATTTTATTACAATATATGAAAAGGAAATGTGTATGCGCAGTCAGTCGGTCAGGTCTAGAAATGGGATGCTGCGCAATAAGATGTTCTAGTGATGAAGAACAAAAAACGGTTTATCGGCACTGTTTCAGTGCACTGTTTTAGTGAACACACTTCCCGCTTGGCACAGGGATTGTCATTTTGAACTTTTATTTCCCGCCGTTCTCGGGGGAATCTGTATTTTATTACAAATCGTCCCAGCCTTGACATTTAAATGTCAAACGTTACAAGAGAATAAATTGTGGTTAAACGTTTTTTGGTGTTTGTCGTTGAATTATTGGGAGAATACATGTTGGAATTAAAATGTATACCTGTTGTAAGCACACGTAATCTGTATTCCGGGCAGAAATGGTATTGCCACTAACTTTCGCATCCAGGGGCATCAATGTATAACGGCCTCGCGTCTATTGACGTCGCCTAAAGGCACACTGTGTTTATGCATCTCACAACAGCCTGGCTCCATCTTAAGCGCGTGCCATAGTGCTGAAATATTGCATGTAAACGTTGAATAAAGATTTGGCATCTACATTTTTACATAATTACACATGGAATAACTCTTCTCACATTACTAAATGATTGAACAAGCTAAAACATAATAAATCATGAAAAACGCGACTAACGCTACCAAATGATTGAAAAAGGTAAAACAAACCGACCTGAAAGTCCATTAACTATGTTATGTAACTGAGTTCGAACAAAAAAGTGTGCACTATGCACAAAACAGTAAGGAATGAAATTGGAAATAATAATCATACGAAGAAGAAGAAGAAGCAAAAGAATAAATATAACTATTATAACTCAAAATATTAGAATCGACAGTAACGAAATACCCCAAAAGTTATAGGTCCGAAATAGTTATGGTACGAATAGGAACAACAACAACAATGCCAAAATGGATGCCTTTGAGAAAATGATCGTTTAATGTCTATGATTTCGAATGAAATACAGGTATTTTTTTGTGATCTTAGTTCATATTTGTCAAACAACGGGTAGATTTTAGATATTTACACTTGTAAATACTGTAATTCCCATAATAGTATTGTATTTATTTTTCGTTATGTTATTTACAGACCGGAGTTTCAGCGTTCAGATTTATTCTGAACCGTGAACGCGAATTATTTCAGCTAGTTACCGTATTGACCCATCTAGAAATTCGCTCTCGGTTAAATCTCAACAAACAAGAAAAGGTGTAACAACACATTGATGAGGTTGATAAATGCTATGGTATTTGATCAATATTTGCCGTTAGATCATGCATAAACGAGTATTTGCATCGAAGAACGTGTAGCCTCTAGTCTAGTTCTGGCTACCATAACTTTAAATGTCGCTTTTTATGATTTTTGACTGGCGCGACTTTATAGTTATGGACCAACGCCATAAGGAAAGTCAACCAGAAATTTCAGAAAAGTTTACAGTTAACAAAGACCGGTCCAAAACAGCTTTTAAATGCAGTTATTAGCCTAAATCAACCACTTGATCGGAAGGATTGACATTTTTCACATGTAACTGATAATGATATATTCTTTCACAAAGTACTATCTTAAACATTTAAAATTTATCTATTCTGCTCTTACACATCGAGAAAAACAGCGAAGTGACAGACTTTCTTGAAATGCGAATCTCCTGAGATTTCACGGTCATAAGACATTATTTCTATTTTTAGTAACATACATGTGCACAAGTGTTTTCAAATTCAGAATGCCATTTTCCGTTATTTTAGATTATTCTGGCATGTTTTGTAAAAAAATTGTAGTGTAAATACAAACTCAAAGTAAATATTATTTAAAACTACCTGATTCACACTGAAACCAGTCTGATAATCCACCAGACGTAAGTTGTTAACCACAAAAAAATAATTTATTTCAAAAAACGAAAGTAATGTTTACAATTTCAGCATAAAGTGTCAAGGCTTATTCTGAAAGTATCCAAATGAAAACTCGTCATGTGACAAAGCGACAATGGCGTCAAAATTGTGAATTTTTGACTGCTGAGAGTTATTTTCATCTATTGTAAGATGCAGTTGAAACATTTGAACCTTAAAATGTTCACTGATGCAGTAATTTATATGAATTCACCGATATTTGTAGAAATGTATCCAAGAAAATGAGCTTTCTTTGATTTATAGCGTGACATAAATATGTTACGACTCTGGTTGACTTTCGATACAGGGTTGGCTTCAGCGTACAGGTCTGTCAATACTATATAAACTGTACGCTAAAGTTTCTTATTTTACCCTTATTTTGGTAATTATGACATATTTCTCATAAAAGCTCAGAGCATTCAAGAAGAACTACTTTTATGAGTACATACGTACAGCCCAGCGACCCGGAGGGTCAATAGCGCTTGATTGGTCATTGTTGGCTCGGGTACAACTTATGTGTACCCCGGGTACACTTAAGTTATAAGTATACTTACATGTACCCTGGGTACAGTAAATATACTTGAACATACCCGGGAATTTTAACGCTAAATCGGTCGTTGTCGGCTTTTTTTTTTAATTAATTATTTTAATATTGATGTCAATTTTCTGTTAAATGGCCCCTATATTATCGAAACTCATACTCAAAAAGCATGTTGATACATTTAAAAAAAGAAGTTTCTTGCGTAATTACGGTAATCGGTAGCACATTTGATGACAATGGATTTTGGGCGATAATAAAACTCTGGTACATTCTAATGTCGGCTGGGTACGTTTTAGTACTTTTACCGTACCCGGGTAGTTGCAATAATTCAACTCTCAGCTTTATAACTTTGCTTTGCTGAGAGTTGCAATGCGCTCTCTCTTGTCCATGGGTACAAAATGTTATCAACAAAGAAAGGGTTAAGGAACACTGAAACTGCAAGAACTTATAAAAGTTTACCTGTCTAAACCACAAACTCATCCAAATGGTACCATTAAAGCAAGAAATAATTAATATTGACTTAATTTTTATTGACTTAATTTTTGTTTTCTACACTGTATCCGCCATGTTGGAAAATTGACCCAATATTGGTTAGGTCGCAGTACACCAATATTTTGCACGTCGGGTTATGTGATCGAGCCTATAAGGCGATAAGGATGTGGTACTCGATACAGAATACACTGATTCAAATTTAAACATAAACATGTCAGCGAGAAAAGTATGTTGAAACATCGTCGTGTTTTTATAAGGTGCATGCAAAGGATAACATTCGTAGGTTGCCATTCAGGTAAATTTAACATGTTTATGAAGTTTATTCATTATTTTCCTCAATTTGTCTCGAACAACGTCTGTTTAGTTATGTGCACGTAATCTGTGCGCAGATTTGCTCTTGTCTTTATGAACGAGTGAATATGGACTCCCAGAACCGCCATAGCAAAAATTATCAAAGGCTCTGGGAGTCCGTTTATATGGACTACGTACCCGGGGTACATGTTAGTATACTAACATGTACCCGGGGTACATATGTAAGTAGTACCCGAGCCGACAATGACCAATCGAGCATCAATAGCTAGGAGTTGCCTTATTTCAACTATGGACGTTTCGTTCCACTAGTCACTACCAGTTCTTGACACTGCTATTTGTGTAGGGAGGCATTAAACCTTTCGTCAAACTGATAATATATAGACGGATACAAAGGTAAAATTGTGGTCGTTATATATATAAAAAGAGATCATATATAAGGACCAAAATAAATTTCATGTACCTGTGGACAGATAGCTGTTAATAATACGTTTAAGATGTGAATCATAACGGGAAACTTTCGCACATTTTATTGTCACCTCTGTACAACGTAAAAACAACATTGTTTTATTCGATTGTGGTATTTATAGCCTCATTGGAATTCCGGCCATTTGCGCTCAGTACCGGTTTTATCCGGTCTTTTATTTATTGATTTCTGATTGTTAATTAAGAGGCTGGCACTGACATGAGCAGTAACTGCTAGACTAAACCTTTCGCTACTTTCCGAAAACAGTACAATCTATGAATGTTGAAAATGTCTGCCATCTTGAAATTGTAAAGTATCTATTAATAGCAATTTAAAGGACTGCAATATCATATTTTAAAACAATATGTCAACCAAATTATATATTGATTATTTGCTAGGTTTTCATTTTCTGCAGCCAAACGATATGCATATTTTTTTTTCATGTGCAAAAGACGTATCTCGACATGTTTTCGAATAGGGTATGGTTTGTCAATTTTAGTTAATTTTGACGTTCTTGATAACATTTTTGTAGAATGATTACTACAAATGTGGTGTTACGGATTGTCTGGTTGACAATATTTCGCATTGTACTTTCCAGAAATTGCAACTAGAAAGAATTTAATAAAAAAGAACAATACACTAGGGTTCCGGTGGGGGAGGGGGGGGGCTCTGCCATATATTCTCTTAATCCTATGGCCTGAGTCTCTTGGCTTAATTTTCCGGATATTAAATTTGGGACAAATGACACCCCTGTTTTTTACAATTATTAGTTTATATTGATTAAAATATCACGACTAGTATATTAAATGTACCCGGGGTACATGTTAGTAGTACCCGAGCTGACAATGACCAATTGAGCCTTATTAGGCTAAGATAAAGTTTCCAAAACATGCAAAAATGAATATAAAAATGTTTGTAGAAGACAGTATTCTTTTATTTGAATCATTTAGGGATTGGCTTTTATTGCACAGTAAGCATTACCCGGTATTGTTGACCAGAGCCCTACTTTAAAAACATGTTGGCCTACCTAAACATATCTTAACCCTGCAATATTGTTTATCATACAAAAATACAAAAAATATAGAAAAAATCATGCACTAATATATCAAGATTAGTTTTTCAGACCAGTTTATGTAATGATTGTAACTGTCAAGTGGTTTGCAATATTTTTACACATTTGTAAGTGTTGTGACCATATCTGTCTCATAAAATTGCCTATGAATGAACATTTTCAGAATGAAACATACACAGAAAAGTGTGGCGGCCTGCAAAAAGTTAAAAATGAAAAAACAAAAAACAGAAAGCAATACCTTGGAAAGTGACCTGAAAAGCGAGAGTACAATTAGAAAGGACTTTGATCCCAAAATCCAAACTAGTTTAAACACTATATCGGCTATAGTAAGTTCAGAGACATTAAATTCAGACCAAACAATAGATGACTTGAACTCTGTTTGTGTCAAAATTGAGACTGATGAATGGTATAGTACGGCTTCTGATTTTTATTCTGATTGTGCCAAATCAAAACAGGTTCTATGGGAAGAGAGACATCCAGATTGCAACAAACAAGATGGCTTCACCTCTGAATGTGTGAAATCAGAACAGATGGAATGTGAAGTTATGCGTCAAGATGTTACTAGACAAGCTTGCTTCAATTCTGTATGTGTGAACAAAAACACGACTTCCAATTCAAATGTACAAGATGAGCTCCATTCTGTATATGGGACAACACAACATTCTCTAAATCCAATTACATACCAGGATTATATAACAACAAATGACTGCAATAATATATGTGGTATAGCTAAACAGAATATAAAGACAGAAACAGACAATGAAAATACAACAGCAAATACAAGTACACATTCAAAAACACCAGAGAATCGAGCTAAACTGGCCGACCAATATTCTGTATATCTGACGTGGGAAGAAATTGAACTATCAAATGTTGATGAATATTGTGCTGAATCAGCTGTGGGTGGAGGAACAATACAAACGGACCAATACTCCAACTTTAATGTTCCAAGACATTCAAACCCGGAAAAAGGTGACTCATTTTCATTTATAAGCTTTAGGAACACCCATGGCTGGTGGGCAATTTCAGGTGAATTATGTCCACTCAATAGCTCAAACAATTAACATGGGATCACCATAAAACTTTTTAATTGTGTAATAAAATCAAAGCACAGTTTTTACAACAAGCCAGATTGCATTAAGCTGTTGGTAGTTATGATCCATGATTTGAAAAAAACTTAATATACCTGATCTGCTTGTTTAATCCGATTGTTTACATGGGATCATCATGAAACATGGTGGCTATGTTTGTGGGCATCAAATATCCTCCAAGTTTGATAATCAGCTAAATTGCAGTAAGCCATCCTATAGTAAGGCCCTTGCTTTATCAAGTATTTGCCAAATTAAAGTCTTCCGCTTTCTAATACCCGGTAGGTAGTTAAAAAGCTAGAAGAGATTTTCATTGGAACCGAATTATACAATAAATGTGATGTGATGTCCCGGAATACATGTAGCATGTTGAGGGTTGAATTTGAAACGGTTGTATCTGCTCCAGCTAGGCCTAAATTGAAGTGCGCCCGCCCTGCCCTTCCGAACCCCCGGCCTACCCTGCCCTAAAAAAATGTTGTTTTTTTTTACAATTTTTGTTTTACATATGATAATTAATAAATCTCTTGTTACATTGTACATGTATTTAATTTATTCCTCATTGTAGACATTATATTTGAATGGTTTAATAATGGTTTTATAATAATGGGAATAATATATTCTAACAATTATTAATAACATATAAATTAACATGCAACAGAAAGCATTCCTGAAACGACAGCGCGCACGAAGTGTCCTTTTAACAAAATACTGCACGTCAAAAGTGCCTTTTTGACAAAAATGCCCCCCGCCATTTTCAAATCCTAGCTGGAGCACTGGCTGAATATTTCTAGATTAGATACAGTAGTTTCACACTTATTGACTCAACCCTTTGAGTTTCTGTGGAGACTATACAAGCTCATCCAAGATGACAATTTTTTCATTTCTTATTGCTCTTGTTGCTGCATTCAATATTTGACTGAAACCACTGTATCAGTATTTTGTTATCTTTTGCCAAAAAAATAAAGTTTAATTTGAATCTTCTGAGAGGTGCTGTGGATTTATTTTATTTTTGTTGACATCATATTTAATGTTTACAAACTCTTGCATTTTCTTTGTAACTTGTATTTGTGGATTGTTTAGAATGTCTGATGTAAGACTTCGAACTTGAAAATTTGTGGGGCATTTTATTTCATGGATGAGACGACCCAAAATCTTAACAATATGTTAATAATATTATATTTCACATTATGATGCCCTTGTTTAAGTGTGCCAATTATGGATATTCAATACACTTTAAATACTGTATAAGCAAAAACACACAAAATCCGTATTTTGGAAAAGTTTCTAAGTAATAATAGAAGTTTAATTTTAATGATATGCTTGCAGAGAATGATGTGACAAGAACTCCCCCCCTTTTCCTGGACCCAGCTAAGATTAAATTGGAGGGAAATAGTGACCATGTGAAGAAAGATAAAGTATGTAACCAGTATTTTTAGCTCCACTGGCCAGAGGCCAGCAGGGCTTATGTCATGGTCCTGTGTCCGTCATGCGTGCGTCCGTCCGTCTGTGCGTTTACTTTTTGTTTAAACATCTTCTCCTAAAGTACTGGTCCAATTCTGATGAAATTTCTCAGGAATGTTCCTTGGGTGAACCTCTTTCAAATTTGTTCAAATTATGCCCCTGGTATCAAATTTGACCCAGACCCGGGGTCACAAAATTGAACATTTGCTTATATAAGACCTATTTTGTGAAAACTTTCAAAATCTTTTCGTCCATAACCATTGGGCCTAGGGTTATCAAATTGGGTATGTAGAGACCTCTAATAGTCCTCTACCAAATTTCTTCAAATTATGCCCCTGGGGTCAAATTTGACCCTGCCTCGGGGTCACAAAATTGAACATATGCTTATATAAAGCCTATTTTGTGCAAACTTTAAAAATCTTATTGTCCATAACCGTTGGGCCTAGGGCTACCAAATTCGGTATGTAGTGACATCTAATAGTTCTCTACTAAGTTTGTTCAAATTATGCCCCTGGGGTCAAATTTGACCCTGCCCCGGGGTGACAAAAATATCCGCGGCCCGCTAAATCTCTCCGCATTTTACACTGGTAGATTCCGCCTAAGCATTTCCCAATCTTCCAATTAAAATTGGTTTCATAAAATGTTCCTGGTATTTTGTATGCAAATGGCGCCGCTGTGAAGCGAAAATTAATATTATTGAAATGACAAATATCAATCGAATTACCGACTGACATCATATAGTTTGATAGGAATAATGAAATGTGTTTTTCAACGAAAAAGACTATGTTTTAGATACAAGAAACACATATTTTGTTGAAATGTGCAAAGTGAATTTGTGTCACGGAAATCAGTGAGTCTATGCTCTGGTGTAGAATTGCCGAAATCCCCGCTAAGAGGCAGCGTATGGTGTAAAGAGTGCTTAAAAATTAATATTAATAAAATTTTTGCACATTAACAGTTATGCGATGCCAAGAAACAATCATACCGATGACATATTGACCCTTTAAGGCGTAAATGTGGAGGATTTCGGTACTCGGTGGGCGAATGTAGAATAACCGAAATCTTTGGCCTAAGTGATTATTTGTCAACAGAAGTCACCAAAGGGGATATTGTTGATAGTTTTTTGTCTGTCTGACTGATTTCTACAATAAGTTAGCACTATAATGATTTTTTGGACTCTTGCAGGTTGGTACGGTGGGGATTTCGGTACCGGCGCGCGTCTATGCTCTTGTGTAGAATTACTGAAATCCCCGCTAAGAGGCAGCGTATGCTGTCAAGAGTGCTTAAAAATAAATATTAATATCATTATTTGCACATTAACAGTTATATGATGCCAAGAAACAATCATACTGATGACATATTGACCCTATAAGTCGCAAATATGGGGGATTTTGGTACTCGGCGTGCGAATGTAGAATTACCGAAATCCCCCCTAAGAGGCAACTTATGTTGTCAAGAGTGCTTAATAATTAACATTAATATTATTTTTTTGCACGTAAACATTCAAGCAAAGCCAAAAACCAAGAATACAAATGATATTTTCGACGCTTTCATTTGTAAATATGGGGGATTTTGATTTTGGTACTCTGTGGGCGAATGTAGAATTACCGAAATCCCCGCTACAAGTCAATATTTTTCAAAAGAAGTGGGATATTGTTGTTAAGTTTTTGTCTGTACCTCTTCTTTTTAATATCAAAAAGCCATCCAGATAATTTTTTGACAAGATCTTTACAGCAGGGATTTCGGTACCTGATCGTGCTTGTGAAAACATGCACTATGGATTCATACTCGGAATCCCAATAATTATGTATATATTTTAGTTTTTCACTACCAAACATGGAAAAAAACAATTTGTCATCAGTGAATTCATTGTATTTTGCAATATTCTATCTTAATATCCGCAGTATTTTGATAAATAATAAATATTATTGGGGATTTCGGAGGATTTCGGTTATTACGGGGATTTCGGTATTTCTACACACCCGGTTTTCTGTTTGCAAATTGGGAGTTCAGTCTACTCACGAAGTAAAACAATTTAGAAGAGGATATTTCGAACATGGAAATAGACAAACATGATTTGATTTATATGATAGTGGATCTGTGTATAATCAGATTCATATGCATATTCTGCTTTATTATGTTTGTCACGCTGTTCAGTTAATTGAAATAGCATTGAACTAAAGATGTGAAATGCAAGATAATGAAAGGTAAACAAGTTATATATATATATATTAATTTAACTCAGTTTAATACATCATTAACACAAGAAGAAAACTCAAGTGTGTTTGTTTATATTTAGTCCATTAACCTAATTTTTTGTTTGTATATAAAAAAAATAAAAAAATTGTATTGTTTTGTTTGTTTTCACCAAATGGTTAGTATTATTCTTTTATGTTAACATTCTCAAAATTCTTGTTTTATTATAGGCCCTATTTATATAAAAAAAATTTGAATGACATTTTATGATTTATAAACAGATTGCAAAAAATATTTGTTCAAAATAAACTTAACAACAAATTGTTACATTGTAATTAAGTGATTTTAATATTCAGTAGCAAAAAAGTAAGGAGAGTCCAACTTAAAAAAGATGTATCTATTAAAAGTATATTCTACCAATGCCTTGATCAATCCCCTTGTTTATAACATGACTGCCGCTAAGTCTATTACTAGCAACGGGTTATGGAGGTTTCGGTAAATGACAAGTTCGGTAAATTGATTTATATAGTAAAAGCCGTGGAGGTTTCGGTAAATTGATTTTATAGAGGAGGTATACCTACAACGAGGTGTTAATGACACCTATAATCGGCTTACAATAACATTAGGGGCATATATTTGCAAACTGTGGATTAATTTTGATGAACATTAATTGAGTTGTTTGGCACTAATTAATTTATCTGTTTAAATGTACGGACTTGATTTTATCAAATTAGAGATGTTTGCAAAGTGTTATTATTAATTATCCAGGCTTGCAACCTATTGATATTCTAATCGATGGAGGTAAATTATATATTAAAAGTTTATCTTAAGATCATGATCGTTTTGTATTTTATATATGTTTTTAAACAATTAGTTGATAAAAACCTTAATTAAAGCGTATCAGTTAAAAAAAATATAATAATGTGGCTCTAACAAGAGCCGGCCTCCACGTGGCAAGAGCTGGGCAACATATTCATTATGTTAGCAAACTACCTCATGTTTATATAATGGTTAAGTTTCGGTGGTTTAAAATACTAAGATCAAATATGTTTGTTTCTTATATAAATAAATTTCTTGCTTCTTTTTCCTACAATCAGGTCAGCACATAAGGTATTATTCTTAAAATAATCTAGATATGTTTGTTTAGATCGTGAACATGCTTTGACACTGGTGGCCGAGTTTTTACATACACGACCAGTAACTTTTAAACTGTGAAATAAACAAACGTTTTCCTTCTTTAATCATGTTTACCAAAAATACTGGTGGTGACATCAAAGGATGTTTATTTGTGGTAAAAATAACATTATTATGTAATTGGGTAATTATAATGGTCATTGTCAAATAAGAAATGATCATCAGCCACATCAATGCCCTGGGACCATCCACAGCGGTCCACCACATGCTCGACGACGACGAGTCTTGAACGATGAACAACTGATATGGTTGAAATGTAACATTAAATTGAATTGTGTCGTACATGTATCTCATTTGTATTAGAAATGTAATTAAATTAAATCAGCATGCGGAAAATCTGAATGATAATAATGTGTCGTATTAATATTGTAGTGTGTCAAAATGTATCTAATTAATATGTGATTACTCCCTCATTATTGTTTTAAATGACATGAAATATTCAAATATATATATTGCATCCATGTTTTACTTGTTGCTAAATAAAACGGATTACAAAGTAAATCAGTTATTATTTTTTATTGAACCGATTTGTTTAGGCAAAAAATGATATCAGTTATTTTGGCCGTAAAACCCATTGTTCCAGTACAGTAGCCAGGTGCCTGTGTATTAAGTTGATAAGATAATGATCATCACAGCAGCTTGCTATTACACAGTGTATTCATTCTGCTGGCGTTGTGTTAGATGTCATTTTTATCAGTTTTCAATTATGTGTATCTCTTCGCTTAACTCAACGTTCAATGGCACGCGCACTTAACATAATTATAAATCATAACGCGTATCATTATATTACTTTTTATTAATTACGTACACGTATTAAATTTTATATTTTTTTTTTTCTTGTGTTTTTCTCAACTAGAAAGAAATAATAAAACATATAAATAAATATAAAATTCAACATGAAATCATTTTTATTAAATCATATTTTACAAGAAACTTTTTCAAATAGCATTAAACTTAATTGAAGAGCTTACATTGATTCCGCCATAAATCATTATTTCTTATTACTATTATGTTACTATTATGTTATTTAAATAAAAGCACCAATTAAAAAAACAACAGTATTGCGTTATTTAAATCGTAAAATTAACAAAAAATTTCCTTATAGAATTCGTTTTTCAGAGGTAGCTCATTCATTTCCCTTAATTCTTTACCTTAGGCATAGCATTAATTACTCAACTCAAAATTAATCCACATTTTGCAAATAAATGCCTCTAATGTTATTGTAAGCCGATAATAGGTGCCATTAACACCTCGTTGTAGGTATACCTCCTCTATAAAATCAATTTACCGAAACCTCCACGGCTTTTACTATATAAATCAATTTACCGAACTTGTCATTTACCGAAACCTCCAGCACCCCTAGCAACCTATCAGAGAATAGGTCAGATACCTTATTTCAATATATATTGCAATCCTAGTATTTTTCAAAAACAAACATGACAGGTAACCAATGTCAGATGGAAAAAGTAAAGGAAAGTTAGGTCAAGCTTATTGTTTGTCATGATATCTCTTTAAACCTCACGCCATATGCAAGTATAGTGTTGCCATGATCGCAACATCTTGATGAATTATAATTCGATTTTTTGTCTCATAAACATTTACTTTGTTTAACAAACAATTAACCTCTACAAAGTTATCATTCCTACTGCCTTTCGGCACCTCATGAACCTGAAAAACTCGTAACTTTATGTTTCCTCAGGCAAATATCTTCTTTGTACAATAAACAATTTCTTCACCACGATAATTAACAATCCTGCTACACTGACTAATTCCTTATGAATGAAGTAAAGTTCAGGTGATCTTCGTCATTAGGTATTTTGCATATGTCATGAACTATATAAGTAACAGAAACTTTGAAACCTACAAACATTTTTTGGAATTTTGGAAAAAGATTCATGATTGAATGAAGGAACTTTCATTAATCTTGTAGAACATGCCTAGATTTGATCTCCAGCATCTAAAAATATGTGAAATAGAAAGAACGACAATATCTTTTGGAGAGATAAATGTACCTACTTTATAAGCAAAGGACCTGTGCGACATTTCCCGGACTTTTAAGTCTGTTTAGTTAACACCGTAGTAACGTTTTCCATATATAAATATGCTCACCCTTCCAACTTTAAGCGCCCAGTGGGACGAGGGATAGAAAGAGAAAGTCACATGCTTGAGTACATTTCAACCCATGCGCATTGCACGCTTTTTTCGCATAAAAACCAGCGGAGCGATACAGGGCCACCATGGCCCTCTTGTCCTCTTTTTGCAATCAATTATAGGGAGGTATTGATCACTGTACTGGTCCATTATACCTACATGTGTCTGTCCTGAAGATTGTGGCTCCAATCTATCTTTTACTACTGGGTGGATCTTGCTCAAACTTTCAATGTTGAATGACTTTCATGTTTGAATATCATAAAGTAAGAAACATTGGCTCAACAAGTTTTTACAGAATTATGGTCCTTGGTGTGTTTTTCTGAATAAGAAAATACAGTCCCAAAATGTTCGTGTTCTTTGAAATCATTAACTGCCTGGCAGATTTGCTCAAACTTTCACTGCCTGATTAATCTTCATGTAAAGGCAATTGTTAAGAATAACATTTTTGCTGTGACCAGTATTGTCGGAATACATTCCCTTTGGCTGTTGTTTAGGTAGAGTGTGTTTGTGAATGAGATATTTGATAGCTGTAAGCCTGATGCATGGGATGCTTTTTATCCCCTGCCATAGGCGGAGGGATATTGTTTTGGCATTGTCCGTCCATCCGTTCGTCTTTCCGTTTGTCTTTCTGTCCATCCGGCACTTTTGTGTCTGGAGCCATATCTAGGAAGTGCTTTGGCGGATATCATTGAAACTTGGTATGAGTATATATATGGATAAGAGGATGATGCACGCCAAATTGCATTGTACACCATCTGTTAATAACCGAGTTATGGCCCTTTGCATCTTGAAAAAATGCTTTTTTGAGTGTAAAATATAACACTTTTGTGTCCAGAAGCATATTGGTGGAGGATATCAATTCAACGAATTTGCTTGTTTGTTTTGATTTAAAGATAAATGTTATCCGAGTAAAATGTGTTAAATGTAATTTGTATTATTCATATTCAACACCATTGCAGAGAATGAAGAAAACAAGGTCCCCAGAAAAAGACAAGAATGAGTACATTCTTCAAGAGAGGAACCTTGTCAGCTGTATGAGCCTGGAACCCCAAGATAATGACCATTTTCTCTGTAAACCCAAGAACAAAACATCCATTACCTTGCATTAGAAAGTCTCACGAAAGACCAACAAACATTATTATAATTTTTTAGCTCCCAGAGCACTAAGTTTAGAAGTTGAGCTAAAGTGGTAAGTTCTGCGTCATGTGTTGTGCATGGTCAACATTTGGCTTGTTACCACTCTACAGACAACAGTTAAATCAATATAGAGAAAACTGTGTCAGTATGTTTATAGTAAAATATTGAATCCAAAATATAACCCGGGTCAAGTTGGTTAAAAACTATGCTAATTTGTTAAATCATTGAAAATCTGTATAACTACTATAGAAGACACATTTATTAATCAATCTTGATGAAACTTCGTGAAAATTCTAAACTTTGCAAAATTGAAAATTATATTGGGTTAAGTTGAGTAATAACCAGGACAGCAGGTCAAATTTTGCAAACCTTCTTAAGTTTTAACACTTTAAAGCCTTGATTCAATCTTTATAAAACTTGCTCAGAATTTTTATGTAACAATTTCAAGGCCAAGTACAGCTATAGGAAAAAACTAGGTCACTGGGCTACCATATGACAAGCCATATAAATTATCTATTTTGAAGAACATGGGTCAGAATGTTTAACTTGAGAGAAGCTATTTGAAATTTCACTCAGAAGTGGTACAAAATTGGTTCCTAGGTCAAATCTGAGAAAATTAGTGATAACACTTAAAATGCCTCATTTGTGGCTGTTTTTGATTAAACTTGTTTCTTTTTCATATCAAATCCTAAAAATTGTAAGCGTGTTGCAGTTGAAATCAAATGTGCTTATCATTTGATTGAAGAAAATGAAAACCAGTAAATTTGCAAATACGTAATTAATATACAATTTGGTTGACATAATGCTTTACAATAGCATAGTTTGTGGGTAAAAACAACTTTATTATCACCTTTTAATCTCAAACGATAATTGGCAGAAAGCCGAAAGGTGTAACATCATCAACACAGAACTAATTATTTAATTATAATCCTTAAATTCAGGTTGATAGTCGGTAGAAAGGTGTAAAGTGATCAGCTTAGAAATTATTTGTTGCGCTTTTTCATTCGTTTATGTTTAAATACGACGTTTGCCATCGGCCGCTATATTGTTGGCAGACAACAATATCAGCTGTGTATACTCACACTGGATTCAGACACTTTGCGCATGAATGACCAAATAGTATTTGTTGGTGAACTCAATGTTGATTTGCCAGCTACCACGTGCGCTTCAATAACAATAAGGTCAAGTGATGTCTCATGTTCTGGTGCAGACCGCTTTTCGCTCATTGTTCAAATTGCGAACACTTTCATTGAAGCAAAGAGAAAATATAGAAAACCAGTCTGGATTTCAATGGCGGATATTTTCAATGAAATTTTACGAGATTTTAGCATTTTCACAAATCAGAATTTTCTTGAGCCAAATTCTCAATATTTTTGCAAATGGCTCGAGTGGCGAACGACAGCGGGAGCCCTGCCTAAATTAAAAGTTGGTCACATGAAGTAACAAACTTAGTCACAATGTCAAATAATTGACCTATTTTTACAATTGAACCTTGAACTTGGGTCAGATTTTGTGTTGCAAATAAATCAGAAAGTAAAAGAACATTTGATGCAAACCATATGAGCTTATTATGTGAACTGATGACTCTGGGAATATAAATAATAAAGGGTCTTGTGATGAAAAGGCTGTCTTTCAAATATTTTCTAAATTAGTGGTTTTATACTTTTCATTATAAATATAAGTGGGTTCTTTAAATCTTATGTTCTTGTAGCTGATATAAGTCTTTGACTTAGTTTAAATATTGCCAAGTGTTTATTTGCTATTTTTAGACTGTGGAGAATGCAATAAGGAGTTTGACGGGGACTGCCCTGTCCAGGGACCCTATAACTACATACAGGACAAAGAGGTGAAGCTGTTTTCATTTTAAAAACATAAACTACATGTTGTAGAAAAATAAGGAAAAAAACAACAACATATTTCTATTATAGTATCATGATAAAGTATTGGTATAAAGTATCATGGGTATATTAGACTGTTACTTAGAAATTGTTCTTCCGTTTATAATGTCGATTAATATAAAAAATGCCTTAAATATGCACTTATTGTTTTAATACAAAATAGTGTTTACTGTACATATACTTTAATATAAATTTCAGATGCCAGAAGAAGACCCTTTTAAAGCTGAGCATACCTTGCCAGATTGCCTTGAAATCAAAACATCCAAAATAGCTGGAGCTTGTCTTGGAGTGTTTTCCAAGGAGGGACTGGAATCCAGGATCATGTTTGGACCGTATGGGGTAGATATCATCACTGACAACCATAAGTCAGGGTATTGATGGCAGGGGAAGGTGATGCTTAGCTTGATGCATTGATACCTATTTGAAGTTTGAAATGCGAGGGTAATTAAAAAAAGTATTAATGTTAGAAAATATCGTCCTGGATTTTGAACAAATAAATTCTCTATCTAGCAGTCTATAGAGGGGATTTAATGTTGATTATACCACTACAGAGTGGGAGGCATGAAACATGGTACTTGCCCGTCTGTCCCTCGGCTGGTGTGTTCACCCCAAAGCTTGTAATTAAATTACTCTATAACTTATGGTTGGATCTTGCGCATACTGTTCAATGACTTTATTTTTCCCCCCTTCGAAGAAGAGGGGGTATATTGTTTTGCACATGTCGGTCCGTCCACCAGATGGTTTCCGGATGATAACTCAAGAAGGCTTAGGCCTAGGATCATGAAACTTAATAGGAACATTGATCATGACTGGCAGATGACCCCTTTTGATTTTCAGGTCACTAGGTCAAAGGTCAAGGTCACAGTGACTCGAAATAGTAAAATGGTTTTCGGAGGATAACTCAAGAATGCTTACGCCTAGGATCATGAAACTTCATAGGTACATTGATCATGACTGGCGAATGACCTCTATTAATTTTAAGGTCACTAGGTCAAAGGTCAAGGTCACAGTTACTTGAATCAGTAAAATGGTTTCCGGATGATAACTCAAGAACGCTTACGCCTAGGATCATGAAACTTTATAGATATATTGATCATAACTGGCAGATGACCCCAATTGATTTTCAGGGCACTAGGTCAAAGGTCAAGGTCAGAGTGACAAAAACGTATTCACACAATGGCTGCCACTACAACTGACAGCCCATATGGAGGGCAAGAATGTTTTACAAACAGCCCTTGTTGTGTAGATGATTGTAAAAAGACATTAGACATTCCAGGAATTTTGGCAGGATTATGTTTTTTTGTCTATAGTTCAATTATGACGCATGTGTTGTCAATGCCTCTGTATCTATTTGGTGATTTTTGTTCAAACTTTCGAATATGAATAACCTAAATGCATAGATTATTGCAACAACAAAAAAAGTTTTGTTGCAGCAAGTTTTGGCAGAATTATCGCATTTGTCTGTTTTACTACTATGGAATATATAGTCACAACGTTTTTTTTAGCTCATCTTTTTTTGAAAAAAATTATGAGCTATTGTCATCACTTTGGCGTCGGTGTCCAGTTAAGTTTTGTGTTTAGGTCCGTTTTTCTCATTAAGTATCAAAGCTATTGCATTCAAACTTGGTACACTTACTTACTATCATGAGGGGACTGGGCAGGCAAAGTTAGATGACTCTGGCATGCATTTTGACAGAATTATGTACCTTTTTTATACTTAGAAAATTGAAAATTCGTTAAGTATTGTGTTTTGGTCCACTTTGCTCCTAAGTATCATAGCTATTGCTTTCAGACTTGGAACACTCACAAACTATCATAAGAGGACTGTACAAGACAAGTTGCATAAGTCTTGTTGTCATTTTGACGGAATTATGGCCCCTTTTTGACTTAGTAACTTTAAATATATGGTTAAATTTTGTGTTTACATCCACTTTACATCTAAAGTATGAAGGCTATTGCTTTCAAACTTCAAATTTTCTCATACTATCATGAGGGTACTGTACCTGGAAAGTTGAATTTTACCTTGACCTTTGAATGACCTTGACTCTCAAGATCAAATAATTAAATTTTGCTTAATTGCCATGACTTCGTTATTTATGATCAGATTTGATTGATACTTGGACAAAACAACTCTTACCTGACATACTACAATAGACTCCACCCAAACCATCCCCCACCCCACCCCGAATCCCCCCCACCCCCCAAAAAAAATATTTTTTATTTCTTTTTATTATTTTATTTTTGAAAGACCGTCCAACTATCCCACGCAAGAATCTCCCCTCCCCCTCCATTTTTTTTTCATTTGTATTTCTTATTTTTGGAAGATAATGTAATAAATGACCACACCCCCACACTATACACCCCTCACCACCCCACCCCTCCATCTTTTTATGCTCCCCCAAAATATATTTTGGGGGGAGCATATAGTCGCCGCTTCGTCTGTCTGTCCGTCCGTCTGTGCACAATTTTTGTTCGAGCTATTTCTCAGCAACTAATAACCGGAATTCAATAAAACTTTATGGGAAGCTTCACTACCAAGAGGAGATGTGCATATTATCAGCCGGTTCTCGTCGGATGATTTTTTCACAGAGGTATGGTCCTTTGAAAATTTCCATTGTACATATACTGCAATTCTTGTCCGAGCTATTTCTCAGCAACTTATTACTGGAATATAATGAAACTTTATGGGAAGCTTCACTACCAACAGGAGATGTGCATATTATCAGCCAGTTATGGTCGGATGATTTTTCACAGAGTTATGGCCCTTTGAAATTTTCTATAAACTGTACATATAGTGCAATTCTTGCCCGGGCTACTTCCCAACTACTGACTGGAATACAATGAAGCTTTATGGGGAGCTTAACTACCTTGAGGAGATGCGCATGTTATTAGTGGGTTCTGGTTAGATGATTGATTTAGAGAGTTATGGCCCTTTGAAATTTAAGGTTGCTAAACCATCCATCGTATTATTTTATCCAAAGTTATGCCCCTCAAGTCATTTCCTTTTATCTGAATATATAGTGCAATATTGTGACAAAAAACCCTTTGGGGAGCATCACCCGTCTCCGACAGTTTCTTGATTGATTCAAGTAATGAGATAGGTCCCTTCACCTTTAAAAAGAAAAATAGATGAGCGGTCTGCACCCGCAAGGCGGTGCTCTTGTTTTCAACTTATCTTTAACTACCAGGTTGATATTGATCACATTTTCGTAGTGGGGTTATCTTTATTTTCTAGAAATAATAGTAATAAAAGGAACTTTTACTGTGACAAGATTTGGAAGATTTAGGGCCCTTTGTTTGGTTTCCACTATAGAATACATAGTCCCAATTATTACTTTTTCATTACTCTTAAGTGTTTGGAAGAGTTTTCTCAGACTTTACAAATATCTGCACACTAATAACAATCAACTTTTAAAGTTTAAAAGTTGATTGTTATTAGTGTGCAGATGGTTGTTAAAAGAGACAGCAATAGCTTTGACTGAATAATGGCCTTTTTCTGTTTGTCTGCTGTGGAATTTATTATTGCTTTGACTGTGTCCAAACGTATGTTGTTTTGGGCATCAGTATCTGTGACACATTTCTAGCTGATATTTTATCAAGACAAGACAAGACAAATATTTATTCAGACTTGCACAGTGTACACCGTCTAAACACTAGATATTTCACATACAATTATGTCACAGAGATAAACATAGTAATAATATAAACATAAGGAGCATTGTATACGTTCAAGAAAAGTTACAGAGATCAACATTGAAGTAGCAATAACATAAGCAGCATCGTATACGGTTACGAAAAGGCAAGGTAATATATGGAGGATTGCTATATAAATTAATTAACAACATTAGTAATATTATTTCTTAAAATCAGAGCTTCTTTTACAAATTTTGCTCAATTAATAAGTTCTTATTTATTAGTTGTATTTAGCAACTGGTGGAATTTATAAACAGAAGGCCTATTGTAATAACATTTCTTTAAATAGTTTTTTCTAATATCAACGTATAATGGACATTTACAGACAAATTGGTACTCATCTTCAATATCTAATTCGTTACAACAAAGGCAAAAACGTTCATTTCGTTGAATATTTTGACCAGCATATCTTCCAGTTTGAATTCTCAGTGCTGGCTGGAAGATCGTAGCTTTGCGACATAGTGTCTTAGTGATTTAGGTAATAAATCTAAATAACTTTCGTATACAAATGTTGACTTAAACACACGGTACATATCTAAAACAGAGCTATTTTCAACGGATCAAAACCACTGTTGTTTATAAGTATCAATTACAACAGTTTTAAACTGTGGTATAACTATTTTAACATCGACGGAGCTTGGGTTATTAAACACGTATGAAAAACCGTAAGTGTCTAACAAAAGTTTAACATTAGATACCCAATTATAACCACCATTTTGACAATCATTTAATGCTTGTATATAAATCGATTTTAAAATTATGTTATCAGTTTCAATAAGTTTAAACCAATATTTAACCATTTTAACATATCTATGGATAAATAGTGGGTATCTTCCTAACTCGCCGTACACTACAGCATTACATACAGTTTGCTTAACGTTTAACAATCTTTTACAAAACGTTAAGTGTACCCTTTCCAATTCCATGGACTTTGCTTTACCCCATATCTCACATGCGTAATTCAGTATGGATCCAACAAAGGCATCGAAAAGCTGGAATTGTGTTTTTGGTTTCAAGTCAAACTCTTTACATTTGTTAAATAAAATATTCATAGCTTTAAGTGCTTTTCCACATAAATATTCTTGATTTAAATTAAAATTTCCAGTGTAATTAAAAACAGTCCCCAAATAATTAAAATCATTAACTACTTCTATTTGCTGACCTTCAAATGTCCATGTTTCAGATGGCAATAATCTACCCCGTTTGCGAAACACCATTATTTTAGTTTTATCGGTATTAACCTTTAATCCCCAGCATTTACAGTAATTTGAAACATGATCCAAGTGTTTCTGCACTTCCCCGGGCGATTTACCAATTATAGCCATATCATCTGCGAAAAGTAACAAAATCAATACAATGTCATCAATACTTAGGCCAGAAGAGACGTCATTCTGTAAAAACAATTCTAAGTCTTCTACAAATAAGGAAAACAACAAAGGGGACATCACTTCACCTTGCCGTAATCCCACAGCGTAGTTAAAATAGTCTGAGTATGATGAACAATGCTTAACACATGATTTAACATTTTCATACATATTTTTTTATTATTCTAAGCAATTTACCTTCTATGCCGGCCTTGTATATTTTCAGCCATAATGCATTACGGTAAACAGTATCAAAGCATTTCACCATGTCAACGTATATTACATAAAGTCTTCTATTTTCATTTATATATTTTTGAACCAGGGACATGAGAATATATATAGCGTCAATTGTTGAGCGCCCTTTTCTGAATCCGAATTGGGCGTCCGAAATTATATTTAAGTTACTACAAAAAGTTTCTAATCTATTGTTAACAACTGAGGTAAATAGCTTAGATAAACAACTTAGAAGAGTAATCCCTCTATAATTGTTCACATCAGATTTATCACCTTTCTTGTGTAAAGGGATTATAATACCTTCCGTCCATTTCTCGGGGAAATGACCAGAGTTCAACACAGCATTAAACAAATCACATATATGCACCGCTAAAATATCAATACATTCAATCAAATATTCGTTTAAAATATAGTCACTCCCATATGCTTTGTTGCGTTTCAATCGTTTCACAGACACTTTAATCTCATCAACGGTAAATGGCTGATCTAGTTCGGGGAAACGTGATTTCGGCAAATTGAAATTATGTGTACTACAAAAATGTTCAGCCTCATCATTAACACAATCAAACAAACCATGACTAATATCAGAGAAAAAATGTTGAAAGTCTTCCAAAGGGATATTGTGATTTTTAGTTTGATTATTTGATTTAAAGTATTTCCAAAATTCTTTTGGTCTACGATTTTTTAAACGTTCAATCTCATTGGCCTTATTTCTCAAATAGCATTTTTTCTTTCTATTGATACTTTGTTTGTACTCCTTTTTACATTGCAACAATTGAAGTCTATTGTCTTCCGACTTATTACAGTTAAATTGTTTTAACAGGGAAACATAGTGACCGTGTGCAATTTTACATTCCACATCGAACCAATCAGCATGCCTTACAGCGCTACACTGTTCAAATTTTGGTGTATTGGTTATTACATAATCTTTGGAAAATAAAGGATCAGCAACATTACGTATAACATCAGTGAATTTATTTAACGCACTATTTATAGAGTCACAGCTTGTACAATCTAAATCCTCTACAATTGTGTTAAACATAGGTAAGTTGCTAATAATACCCGATCTAAATTGGTTACGCAATGAATCGTTCCATTTAAACTTCGTTTCAGTGTATGACAATTGTTCAACCGTTTTATTGTTACAATACAATGTAAACGATAACGGTGTGTGGTCACTTAATTAATTAAAAAAGTGTACTACAAATTCTTTAATAAGTGCGAAATTTCGTTCATGGCAAACCAAATAATCAATTGTAGATAAACCGTTATGAGAAAAGTATGTAGACTGACTCGTATTACCTATTCTGCCATTGACAACACGATAATAAGAGGATTTACATAGATCACGCAGTTTAATTCCGTGATTATTGTGAGATCTGTCAACAGAGGCCCTACCAGAGTACGTATCTGGGTCATAATCAATATCATCTATTAAACTATTTATAACATCATGGATAACAAAATCAGGTTTGGACCCAATCCTACTATTAAAGTCACCACAAAGTAAAAAGCGTCCTTTATTTTCATAAATAGAAATGTCATTATCGAGTAATTCAAAAAAATCTACCATTATGACATTGTATGCAGGTGAATTTTCGCACCAAACATAACATCCGCAAAGATGAATATCTTCATTCAAACCAAAAAAATGTTGGTCTAATTTTAACCAGTTAATTGAATCATGGTGATTTTTTATATTCTCAATACCATCTTTTAAATACTTTTTAAAATATAAAGCTACCCCACCACTACATCTACGTGCGTTCTTGTTCTGGAAGTTCCTATAAAAATTATGAGAAATATACCCATTTAAAGGGATCTTTTCACGCTTTGGTAAATTGACAAAATTGAAAAAAGTTGTTTCAGATTCGCAAATTTTCGTTTTAGTTATGATATTTGTGAGGAAACAGTAATACTGAACATTTACCATGGTCTAATAGAGCCATTATATGCATCTTTTGACGATTTTAAAACCTAAAAATTATAAAGCGTTGCAACGCGAAACGATTGAATAATTTGGAGAGTTCTGTTTTTGTCGTTAAATTTTGTGAAACTACGAAGATTGCTTATATAGGGTATAAAATACGTTCAGCATGTGTACTCGGCGGAATAGCTCAGTAGGCTAAAGCGTTTTTACTTCAGGACTCTGGTAGGACACCAGGGGTCACTGGTTCGAAACCTGCTCCGGGCAATGTTCTTTTCCTTTTTTTATTTTTTTTTCTTGATTTTTTACTGGAGCTTTTACGATCCAATGTTTGCATTTATCAATATAAAGCATTTAATGAATAAGTTTAAAAAATGCCAAAATCTGTGAAAAGGCCCCTTTAAAGGAATGTTACTTGAAGAATTGCTCCAAGTTTCAAACAAAAAACAAATATCATACTTTAACAAAATATCAACAAATAAAGGATCGTCAATCTTGCATTGCGACAGTCCATTCATAGTCCACGACAGGATCGCGAGTTCTCCCCCATCGTGCCCCTATTCCTTGACCGGACGACCGTCTACGTAGAGGGTATCATAGGCTATCCAGGATCGTTTGCCTTGCCCCCTCGCCTCTTTCATTTTCGGAACCAGCCGTCTGCGCGTCGCTACCACTTCCGGTGGAAACTGCTCAAATACGTTGGAGTTTGAGCCGTTCAGTTCTTTCCACTGCCGCCGAACAGCCTCGCGGTCCCTGAAGAAGGCGAACTTTGCCACAATTGATCGGGTCTTCCCTGGTGTTGGTTGACCTGGAGAACGGTGCACCCTTTCAAACTGCATGCGAGCGGCAGCATCCTTCGCGATCTTCAGGGCCTCGTGTATGTGCTTCCGGAGCGTACTTTCCGTCACTTCCGGTGTTTCGCCGGCAACTTCTGGTACACCCGTAAAAATAAGGTTATTTCTCATTGATTGATATTTCAAATATGTCATATCGTCTCGAAAGTTGTCGCGCTCCTTCTATAGGTGCTCCACTCGACTCGTAACCTCGGCAACAGCAATGCACGCGCCCTCTGTTGCGTGTTCCAGTCGTTCGATTCGTTGTTCGACGAGTCTCAAGGGCTAGGCACATGCACTTTATGTCCTTTTCGAGTGGAGAAGCGTTCCTCGAGTCTAGTGATACACGATAGCTTTTTTTCTAGGCGACAATTAATAGCATTTAAACAATTCATAATATCTCTAGATGTAGGCTCACCTTCAGACGCCATATTGTCCACTAGATTCACAGGCTCGTTTACAAAAACACTGCTATTAACATCCTCAGGATTATAAAGCACAGCACTAGCTTGGCTAAGAACATCACTTATTGAAGTATCCCCTGACGGGCCTCTTTGCTTTGTTTGTTTGATATTTTGCTTGTTTATGTCACTATCACTACTACTTCGGTTTTTTCTTTTACTTTTTCCCATTAGTAACATTTAAAGAAACATTTCAAACAACTTAGAGCGTTATAATATTCCATTTATGGCGTTGTTAGTCCAATTTTTTATTAATTTATCACCACCTTGAAAAAAACAGCACCGCTTCGCACCAAATCACGTGACAACAATCATGCTGGCATGTAAAGATTTCACATATCTTGTGAAGCTGATTCATTATATAAAACAAGTATGTAATTCAAAGGGTTAAAGTTCTGTACTATTTAACATGAATGAATGGAAAAAAATAAGAAAAAATTACTAAGTATGTGTGTGCTGTAGAAAATATTGTATGATCATTGCCACTGGTTAATTTATAAGTTGATTCTTTGGTATTCTGGTCCATCAATGTTGCTCTTAATAACAAGTATATTAGGTATCAGGTTTTCTTGTGTATTTACTGTTTGCTCTTTATAGTAAGATTCTATACATTTCAGATCTATAATGATGGCAAAGGGAGTCACTTTGTGGATGCCCAGAACAAAGCCACCTCTAACTGGATGAGATATGTGAACTGTGCTATGACGGAGGCAGATCGGAACCTTTTATGTTTGCAGTACAAAGGAGGCATCTATTACTGCACATTGAAGCCAGTTTCACCAGGTATATACCCCTGTTGTATGACTAACGATATGAATGTTCAATGTCGATCTGTCGGATTAGAGCAGTCTCACATAGGTAATACCGGTTCAATTTCCTGTACTAACGGGTGGGAGTTTGTACGATTGTCTCCATACGGGAAAGGTGTTATTTTCTCCGGATTTCCCCCACAGCGCAAAACAGCTACCATTTATGAATACCTCAGAGTAATAAGTAAATAGTTGGACATTGCAGCTTTAATTCAAACTTCTTCCCAATTCTGAGTGCTGTCTTAGACACACTCTAGGTCCTTGCATAATGCAGCCTCAGTCATAGAAAAACCTCATTATATACACAACACTTTATATAAGGTAAATCCAAGTAATTGAAAAACCTGCTTCTCACGATGTCTAAACAGTCTTGAACAAATAATGTTAGTTTTACTAACTTGCCTTTCTTCCCTTTAAATTATTTAACATTTAGAAATAGCAAGAAAACACATTAATAACCAAATAAGAAGAACTGAGAATTTGTATGTAGTAAAATTAACACATTTGCACATTTTTAACATTTGACTGTGGGGTATCAGTCACATTTATTACAAAGTTCTAGTTGAGACCTCCGGTGTTTGTTGAAAAAAGTTTAAGATTTGCAGATGTTTTATAAATAACTTGTAAATATTTATTTTGGTTCAGATGAAGAACTGCTGGTCTGGTACGGAGATGAATTAGCAAGAAAACGTGGCTTCATCAGACCCAAAAACCTGCAGAGCAGTTGTTCAAGTAAAAACAGTGGTCACTTTAAGGAACACATGAGTATACATGCAGGAGAGAGACCGTACAAATGTGAGGAGTGTGGTTATGCATGTTGCAAGAGTGGTGACTTGAAGACACACATGAGTATACATTCAGGGGAAGGACCTAACAAGTGTGAGGAGTACGGTTATGCTTGTAAGCAGAGTTCTGGCTTGAAGAAACACATGAGGATACATACAGGAGAGAGACTGTACAAGTGTGAGGAGTGTGGTGGTACTTTTAACCAGAGTTCTGACTTGAAGCAACACATGAGGGTACATTCAGGAGAGAGATTGTACAAGTGTGAGGAGTGTGGCTATGCTTGTTACCAGAGTAGTACCTTGAAGACACACATGAGGATACATTCAGGAGAGAGACTGTACAAGTGTGAGGAGTGTGGTTATGCATGTAGCCAGAGTAGTACCTTGAAGACACACATGGGGATACATACAGAAGAGAGACTGTACAAATGTGAGGTGTGTGGTAAAGCATTTAAACAGAGTGGAAACTTGAAGACACACATGCGGATACATACAGGAGAGAGACCGTACAAATGTGAGGAGTGTGGTTATGCTTGTAAGCAGAGTAGTACCTTGAAGACACACATGATGATTCATACAGGAGAGAGACCACACAAATGTGAGGTGTGTGGTTATGCTTGTAAGCAGAGTAATACCTTGAAGACACACATGATGATTCATACAGGAGAGAGACCACACAAATGTGAGGTGTGTGGTTATGAATGTAACAGGAGTGAAACCTTGAAGACACACATGAGGAGGATACATTCAGGAGAGAGACTGTACAAGTGTGAGGAGTGTGGTTATGCATGTAACCAGAGTAGTACCTTGAAGACACACATGAGGATACATTCAGGAGAAAGATTGTACAAGTGTGTGTAGTGTGGTTATGCATGTAACCAGAGTAGTACCTTGAAGACACACATGAGGATACATTCGGGAAAGAGACTGTACAAGTGTGAGGAGTGTGGTTATGCATGTTACAGGAGTGATACCTTGAAGACACACATGAGGATACATTCAGGAGAGAGACTTTAAACGTTTGAGGAGTGGGGTTATGCTTGTAACCAGAGTTCTGTCTTGAAGAAACACATGAGGATACATACAGAATAGAGACTGTACAAATGTGAGGTGTGTGGTAAAGCATTTAAACAAAGTGGTACCGTTCAAGTGGGATGTGTGTGGCTTTTCATTTCAACATAGAAGTCACTTGAAAAAACACTTGATGATACATTCAAGAGAAAAACAAGTGTGAGTTCTGGTTATGCATGTAAGAAGAGTGGTAATTGAAGACACACATGAGGATACATTCAAGATAGAGACTGTACAAGTGTGAGGAATGTTTTATTGCATCTTTCACTAGTGGTAACTTGTAGAAGCACATGACCATACATAATTGAAGAAATATTTAAAACAGGAAAATATCACTAATCTCTGATACGTGTTAGGGCTTCTTGTGATTAATATAAATTTGTATAATCAGATAACTAAACAATCGTCTCTTAAACGATACGCCATGAAGGTTTAGCATTTGAAAGTAAAATTATTTTGTGTTCCTCTACCAAGTTTGTTAAAATCATGCCCCTATGATAAAAACTTGCCTTGTCCTGAATTTCATCTATTTTGTTTCCATATTAGGTATATAACGGTATAGAACACTTTAAAAAGAAATCTCTGGAACAATAAGGCCCAGAGTTTTGGTATTTGGCATCTTAGTTTGTTCACAACTGGTACATTGAGGTAACCGGTGTTACATATATGTAGTAAAACTGACACAAATCACTGAATCCCCTATGCACAAGGGTTTTGTAGTTAGCATGATACATACATGTAGCATGGTTGTTTCCATGCCCATTTGATTGAAACCAACATTGTGGTAAACTTGTTTGAATTATATATATTTGTCAAGTTTGAAAGTGATTGTGGTCGGTCAAGTATTCTTATATGGTTACAGTGAAACATTTTGAACACCGTAGAATAGTATGGATATAACGGTAACTCAAGTTACATGTATGTGCATTAACTGTTTATATGAATGACCTGGCTAAATTCACAAACGAAGGGCCAGTTTATGTATGTATATACACAGCAAGGACATTATTTGCATGTGAATTTACCCAAAAGTAATAATGATAATAAAGCGTATTGGCAGCTAACTTCCCACTTTGCTCGTGTACACATCACTGTAACATAATTTGTGTGCTTGGAATATGAAGATAAACTGATAATTTATCTATATCTTGCCTTCCAAAAGCAGTAAGTTTTGAAAACACCTAGTTGCCGCAATAAAATCGTTTGCATTATTTACAATAGATGTCTGCACTTGTCGCTACTTTCTTGTCCTCACGGTCGTTACACATATAGTCCGTCACTTCATCAACACCCTGATTTGTGGTTACGGAAGATTGAGAATGTGTCGCCATTGTGTAGATTGATTGATTTCAAAGTAGTCACTTTGAAACTAGAAATACAAAAAGCACAGTATACATCGCAACACACGTGTAAGATATTTCATACATAAATATAACATTTTACACGTTTACTATGACTCAAACATCGAATCTGAACTTTTAAAATAACGTCCAAATTTTTACATACAAAATTCTATGTTACTTTAATAGTACAAGTACACAATGTCACTGTGTTGAAGGGACCTTATCACAGATGTATGCAAGTTTATCATTAAATGCTTTATATTAATTAATGTAAACATCTTCAGTAAAAAAAAAGAATAAAAGTAAAGAAAGAAAAAAGTAACCCTCAACTGGGCTCAAACCACTGACCACTGGAGTAAAAATCTAACGCTTAGACCACTCGGTAAACCGTGCTCATACAATGAGTGATGTATGTTATACTTTATATAAGCAAA
Source organism: Dreissena polymorpha (assembly GCF_020536995.1). Lineage (NCBI taxonomy): Eukaryota > Metazoa > Mollusca > Bivalvia > Myida > Dreissenidae > Dreissena > Dreissena polymorpha. Next base: position 9,554,673 of record NC_068358.1, read on the forward strand.
ATATCACACAATATAACGACAAAAACTGAACTCTCCAAATTATTCAATCGTTTCGCGTTGCAACGCTTTATAATTTTCAGGTTTTTAAATCGTAAAAAGATGCATAAAATGGATATTTTAGAGCATGTTAAATGTTCAGTATTACTGTTTCCTTACAAATACCCTTACTACACCGAAAATTTGCGAATCTTATTCTAAAACATTTTTTCTTTAATTTTCCAAATTGTATCCAAAATGTGAGAAGGCCCCTTTAATATATCGCCCGGTAGCAAAAGTCACTTTCAAAATAAAACAATTAAAATAAGCGTAACATTGAAACCGCTCGACCTGCTACGTCTAAATCGGTGGAACCATTAACAGGTTGATGAGTACCAGTGGACCGTTTAATGACTCAAGCTCACATTTTTTCGAGTATATATTGACTAGTATAAGGGACCAGTTCTCATTTTTGACTATCTTAATTTTTATCTTCGTCGAGTGTCCCTTACATCTTCTACAGGGTTTGATTGAACTGTTCTACCATGACATTACAAATTGCATGATATGGGATAATGCGGGACAGGTTGGCACCCCAGAGACAACATTATTCCCTCTTTAACATGGACATAAAGTGTGCTCCCTTGCCACTATGAATTCGCTCCGAAAATCCATAAATTAAAATGAACTTTTCAAACAAAACTCGAGCAGTTGTCTAAACAGTTTGATTTGTAGTTGGGCATATCTTGTAATTTGTTGACAGTTACAACAGTTAAATGTTTGAAACCACCTGTCGAGCTTTCAAGACTAAGGTTGTCTACATATCATCTTCAACGGAGCATACGATTTTATGTTCACAAGAGACGCTGACTGCGGTGCTGCCTTGCGTCGGATACATCATTATCACCACGTTTTTCGGAGAAAAAGTGGGGATAATGTGGTGATGTCCGTCCGTCCGTCCGTCCTGGCCACCTGCTTCTCTTACACTATTAGCACTAGAACCTTGAAACTTACATGCATGGTAGCTATGAGCATATGCGCAATGGAGACAGTGACGGAAATTTGATCTAACCCCTGGGTCAAAAGTTATGGGGGTTTGGGCGGGGCCGGGTCAGAGATTTTCACTTATTTTTATGCCACCAGTATGGTGCATTGGCCATAACTTTTGCAATATTGATGATAGCAACTTGATATTTGGCATGCATGTGTATCTCATGGAGCTGCACATTTTGAGTGGTTAAGGTCAAGGTCAAAGGCAAAAAAAAAATCCAAGGGAAGTAATAAGCTTTAAAGGGAGGTTAGTAAATAACCTGCCAAATGATAAAAAAAGCAAAGTGGCGCATAGAGTTACACAGTAGTGGCGCAGAGATGTATTAAGTATTAAATTGTTTGTGTTAACTCATCTGTGCAATGGTTTAGCTCATCCATCTAATGTTTATACAAGGGATTATAAAATATTGGCGCAAAGGGACACCTGTATATGAGAGAAGAGATAGAATGCAGTCAAGCATAAAAAAGCATGAGAAACTCATGGAATAGAGCCTCAAGAATCTATAAAAGGGCTGAAACTTTCAATTTGTGCAATTACAATTTTAGACTCATTACTGAAAGTCTGTCAAAATGTTCAAGTGGGAAAATGTGAGAAACAATTTAAAGCAAGATGGACTTTCAACAGGCACATCAAAGACAGACATGAAATTCAACATATTCATTGAAGTGTACAAGATTGCGATAGGAAATTTCTGAGACGTTACTATTTAGTCAACCATTTAACCTCAAAACATAACTTCCAAAACAGAAGCAAGAAGATTGGCTATAAGAGAGGATAAGTCATTCTAATTCGGATGACATGTGCATAATTGACTACAGTGAAGTTGATTCATTATTAGATTTGTTAGGAGAGCAGGATGAGGAGGAGAAATTAGGGTATAGATTTTCACTCATTTTTTAGGTTATTTTACATGAACTTCTTCATTTCTACATTGAATTACTTCAATTTTATACTGAACATCTCTTATGACAACACAATCAATCTCAACTATGCATGGCCCCATTACCATCCCTGGGGCGCCCCTGTGTCAAACATGCGCCGTGGGGACACGCGTCGGCCTCTGCCGCGCCATTTCTAGTTTCATCATACGACAATATGATCGAATTTCGCAGGTATTTGTGCCGTTAGTGGTGGTTTGCATATAAGTTTCAATACAGTTAATTGGCAACTGAAGGCTTGTTGGATGGGAGAAAAAAGGGTACCACGGTCTGGAGTGTGTTGAAATGGGTCGCAAGGACTTGGGTAAAGTGGGACCCTTGATTCAAAATGGCGTCCGTCAGTTGGAGAAATTATAAAGGGGAAACCTCTGTGAACTACTACCAGCTCCGTCTTAAAAGGGATTCTATTTTGTAATGTATGATGTCATTAAACATCGTGCGGGCTGATCATGGTCCTTAATTATCTGAGCTATGAGAGCCGTCAGCTCGTCGAGATTTATGTAGCCATACTGTTTACCTTGTGCGGCTAATTCATAATTAAAATGTACGGCTCATGAAAGCAAAGGTTGAAAGATGTTGCTTCAGGCAGGAATGTCGACCATTCTGGGTTCAATGGGTTCCACCACTATCTCGCACACGCTTTAATTAGGTTTCCCGAGGAATGCACGGATGCCAGATAATCGTGCACTGTATCATTAAACATACAGATGTCGTAGAGAATGCAGCCTGAACATGTTACTATGCTCTCCCCTGAATTCGTTTTCCAGTTGAATGCAACGACACCAGATAGGCATGCCTCGTATCGTTAAACATAGATGTGTCGGGAATAATGGAGCCGGAATACGTTAATGCGCTGACACCCTCTGACAAGGATTAAGTTCTAAGAGGGCAATTAGTCTTTATTGGAAAATGTCCCGGAATACGTTTAACAGTTCGGTTAACCATTAGAGGGTCGGTTGTCTACTGGCTTTTAGACCATATCATATGGAATTCAACTGAAGTACCCACACTTACGGCATGGGACGTGCATGCTTTGGCAGTTTCATGATTTGGTGACCTGGACTCGTCTGAATGTGTAGGCGATGTTTGTATGCTTTCAATATGGAATCCAATTAACCAACAATCTTATTCAGACCATGAAACAAGATAAACATCAGAATAGATGGCTCTGCCGATAGCCTTCTTATAATATGGACTGTCATTGTAGGCGACAAAGAGATTTCAACACCAGAAAACCAGAAAACGCACCTGTGGATGGTGCGCGTACATTTGTGTTGGTAACAGGAATTCGATAAGCTGCATCAGAAATGTAGTAGTAGCAGCAGCAGCAACAGCAGCAGCAGCAGTAGTAGTAGTAGTATTTGTTGTTGTTGTTGCCGTAGTAGTATAGTCGTAGTAGTTGAACTAGTAGTAGTAGTAGTAGTTGTAGTAGTAGTAGTAGAAGTAGTAGAAGTAGTAGTAGCAGTAGTAGTAGTAGTAGTAGTAGTAGTAGTAGTAGTTGTTGTTGTTGTTGTTGAAGTAGTAGTAGTAGTAGTGGTAGTCGAAGTTGTAGTAGTAGTAGTAGTAGTAGAAGAAGTTGTAGTATTTGTAGTAGTAGTAGTAGTAGTAGTAGTAGTAGTAGTAGTAGTAGTTGTAGTAGTGGTAGTAGTAGAAGAAGAAGAAGTAGTAGTAGTAGTAGTAGTAGTAGTAGTAGTAGTAGTAGTAGTAGTAGTAGTAATAGTAGTAGTAGTAGTAGTAGTAGTAGTAGTAGTAGTAGTAGTAGTAGAAGTAGTAGTAGTAGAAGTAGTAGTAATAGTAGTAGTAGTAGTAGTAGTCAGGGGCGTAGCCGGGCAAACGCAAATACGCACGTGCGTACGCTGTTTGGAAAAAATACAAAATTAAAGTGATGAAAAAATGCAACAAAATGTGATGCCTAACCCGGGTTAGGCATTTTTGCTATGCGAGAGATGTGTTTTCATATCGAAAACACTTAAACTGTCTTTTTTTCGACGTTTCTTTTGGCGGTGACTATCCATAACATTATTATTGACTGCGCTTTATCATTGTTTTCTATTTAGGTCTATTTTGTCTTAAAAGCGCATGCTGTCTAATAAACAGATTTTCTTTTCGTCAAATTTGCGTTTTATTTGATCTTAACGATAAAATAAAAGCCACCCGCTAATTTAAAGTCGTTTAGCACGCCCAGGTCATTCATTATCACCCACAAGATTATCACTCATGTCATTTTGTCACCCGATCCAAAAATCGTTACCATGTCGCTTGCAATATTTACAATACGTACAACAATCGCCCACAATTAAACACAAAAGCGACAGGCATTCTTTAATGCGACACGAAGACTTAATGACGGTCTCCTGTTACCCTTTTCGAATAACAAAAATAACATTTATATTTATTTCAATGAATAAATCAATTTTGGTGTCCTATATTCCTTTTGCGGTATACTATCAATTTTACGATGAACAATGCATTAAAAGACCCGTTGTTGGTCATACTAAACATCCTTCAATAAACATGTCACATTTTGGACGAGTAACCCTACACCAGTATTATACGTTTTCACATTAAATGTAAATTTCTATTGTATTCTTTGTAATACGAAGGCCATCGAAAATTGTGTTCACCATCTGCAAATGGTCGTAGAGAGTAAGGGCGCAGTATTTCACGAACAATAGCGACCATGGGGAATGTGACCCCGAGATCTTCAGTCCTTTGTTAACTTGTTATCTGAAAAGTGCGTTTAAGGAGATAAACTTTCAATCTCGCTCCTCTATCCAAATGAACAAGGAAATCTGAGATTAACATTGTGGAACTTGGACCGCCAGTTTCAGCGATGTTGTTCGGTACAGACGGCAATACTTAAATGGATGATCTATGGATATTAACGCAAATGGACGATCTCATAGAGCACGCATATGTTCAAGTAAAGAGTGCATATGACAGAAAAAGTGTTGTCCAGCCTCTGGTGCTGTGTTGTTCTATCTCTGGTGCTATGTTGTCCAGCCTCTGGTACTGTGTTGTCCAGCCTCTGGTGCTGTGTTTTCCAGCCTCTAGTGCTGTATTGTCTAGCCTCTGGTGCTGTGTTGTCCAGCCACTGGTGTTCTGTTGTACAGCCTCTGGTGTTGTGTTGTCCAGCCTCTGGTGCTGTGTTGTCCAGCCTTTGGTGCTGTGTTGTCCAGCCTCTGGTGCTGTGTTGTCCAGCCTCTGGTGCTCTGTTGTCCAGCCTCTGGTGCTGTGTTGTCCAGCCTCTGGTGCTGTGTTGTCCAGCCTCTGGTGCTGTGTTGTCCAGCCTCTGGTGCTTTGCTGTCCAGCCTCTGATGCTATGCTGTCCAGCCTCTAGTGCTATGTTGTCAAGCCTCTGGTGCTATGTTGTCTAGCCTCTGGTGCTGTGTTGTCTAGCCTTTGGTGCTGTGTTGTTCAGCCTCTGGTGCTATGTTGTCCAGCCTCTGGTGCTGTGTTGTTCAGCCTCTGGTGCTGTGTTGTCCAGCCTCTGGTGCCGTGTTGTCCAGCCTCTGGAACTATGTTTTCCAGCCTCTGGTGCCGTGTTGTTCAGCCTCTGGTGCTGTGTTGTCCAGCCTCTGTTGCTATGTTGTCCAGCCTCTGGTGCCGTGTTGTCCAGCCTCAGGAGCTATGTTGTCCAGCCTCTGGTGCCGTATTGTCCAGCCTCTGGTACAATGTTGTCCAGCCTCTGGTGCTGTGTTGTCCAGCCTCTGGTGCTGTGTTGTCCAGCCTCTGGTGCTGTGTTGTTCAGCCTCTGGTTCTGTGTTGTCCAGCCTCTGGTGCTATGTTGTCCAGCATATGGTGCTGTGTTGTCCAACCTCTGGTGCTGTGTTGTCCAGCATCTAGTGCTCTGTTGTTCAGCCTCTGGTGCTATGTTGTTCAGCCTCTGGTGCTGTATTGTCCAGCCTCTGGTGCTGTGTTGTCCAGCCACTGGTGCTGTGTTGTCCAGCCTCTGGTGCTGTGTTGTCCAGCCTCTGGTGTTCTGTTGTCCAGCCTTTGGAGCTATGTTTTCCAGCCTCTGGTGCTGTGTTGTCCAGCCTCTAGTGCTATGTGTCCAGCCTCTGGTGCTATGTTGTCCAGCCTCTTGTGCTGTGTTGTTCAGCCTCTGGTGCTGTGTTGTCTAGCCTCTGGTGCTGTGTTTTCCAGCCTCTGGTGCTATGTTGTCCAGCATATGGTGCTGTGTTGTCCAGCCTCTGGTGCTGTGTTGTCCAGCATCTAATGCTCTGTTGTTCAGCCTCTGGTGCTATGTTGTCCAGCCTCTGGTGCTGTGTTGTCCAGCCTCTGGTGCTGTGTTGTCCAGTCTCTGGTGCTGTGTTGTCCAGCCTCTGGTGCTGAGTTGTCCAGCCTCTGGTGCTGTGTTGTCCAGCCTCTGGTGCTGTTTTGTCCAGCCTCTGGTGCTGTGCTGTCCAGCCTCTGGTGCTGTCTTGTCCAGCCTATGGTGCTGTGACGTCCAGACTCTGGTGCTATGCTGTGTAGCCTTTGGTGCTGTGTTGTCCAGCCTCTAGTGCCGTGTTGTCCAGCCTCTGATGCTCTGTTGTCCAGCCTCTGGTGCTGTGTTGTCCAGCCTCTAGTGCTATGTTGTCAAGCCTCTGGTGCTATGTTGTCTAGCCTCTGGTGCTGTGTTGTCTAGCCTTTGGTGCTGTGTTGTTCAGCCTCTGGTGCTATGTTGTCCAGCTTCTGGTGCTATTTTGTTCAGCCTCTGGTGCTGTGTTGTCCAGCCTCTGGTGCCGTGTTGTCCAGCCTCTGGAACTATGTTGTCCAGCCTCTGGTGCCGTGTTGTTCAGCCTCTGGTGCTGTGTTGTCCAGCCTCTGTTGCTATGTTGTCCAGCCTCTGGTGCCGTGTTGTCCAGCCTCAGGAGCTATGTTGTCCAGCCTCTGGTGCCGTATTGTCCAGCCTCTGGTACTATGTTGTCCAGCCTCTGGTGCTGTGTTGTCCAGCCTCTGGTGCTGTGTTGTCCAGCCTCTGGTGCTGTGTTGTTCAGCCTCTGGTACTGTGTTGTCCAGCCTCTGGTGCTATGTTGTCCAGGATATGGTGCTGTGTTGTCCAACCTCTGGTGCTGTGTTGTCCAGCATCTAGTGCTCTGTTGTTCAGCCTCTGGTGCTATGTTGTCCAGCCTCTGGTGCTGTATTGTCCAGCCTTTGGTGCTGTGTTGTCCAGCCACTGGTGCCGTGTTGTCCAGCCTCTGGTGCTGTGTTGTTCAGCCTCTGGTGCTCTGTTGTCCAGACTTTGGTGCTATGTTGTCCAGCCTCTGGTGCTGTGTTGTCCAGCCTCTAGTGCTGTGTTGTCAAGCCTCTGGTGCTGTGTTGTCCAGCCTCTGATGCTATGTTGTCCAGCCTCTGGTGCTATGTTGTCCAACCTCTGGTGCTATGTTGTCCAGTTTTTGGTGCTATGTTGTCCAGCCTTTGGTGCTATGTTGTTCAGCCTCTGGTGCTATGTTGTCCAGCCTCTGGTGCTGTGTTGTCCCGCCTCTGGTTCTGTGTTGTCCAGCCTCTGGTGCTATGTTGTCTAGCCTCTGGTGCCGTGTTGTCCAGCCTCTGGTGCTGTGTTGTCCAGCCTCTGGTAGTATGTTGTCCAGCCTCTGGTACTATGCTGTGCAGCCTTTGGTGCTGTGTTGTCCAGCCTTTGGGGCTTTGTTTTCCAGCCTTTGGTGATATTTTGTCCAGCCGCAAGTGCTGTGTTGTCCAGCCTCTGGTGCTATGTTGTCCAGCCTCTGGTACTATGTTGTCCAGCCTTTGTTGCTATTTTTTCCAGCCTCTGTAGCTATGTTGTCCAGCCTTTGGTGCTGTGTTGTCCAGTCGCAAGTGCTGTGTTGTCCAGCCTCTCGTGCTATGTTGTCCAGCCTCTGGTGCTTTGTTTTCCAGCATATGTTGCTATGTTGTCCAGTCTTTGGTGCTATGTTATCAAGCCTCTGGTGTTGTGTTGCCCAGCCTTTGGTGCTGTGTTGTTCAGACTCTGCTGTTGTGTTGTTCAGCCTCCGGTGCTATGTTGTCCAGCCTCTGGTTCTTTATTGTCCAGCCTATAATGCTGTGTTGTCCAGCCACTGGTGCGATGTTGTCCAGCCTCTGGTGCTATGTTGTCCAGACTCTGGTGCTCTGTTGTCCAGCCTCTGGTGCTCTGTTGTCCAGCCTCTGGTACTATGTTGTCCAGCCTCTGGTGCTATGTTGTTTAGCCTCTGGTGCTGTGTTGTCCAGCTTCTAGTGCTGTGTTTTCCAGCCTCTGGTGCTCTGTTGTCCAGCCTCTGGTGCTCTGTTGTCCAACACTGGTGCTGTGTTGTCCAGCCTCTGGTGCTCTGTTGTTCAGCCTCTGGTGCTGTGTTGTCGAGCCTCTCGTGCTGTGTTGTCCAGCCTCTCGTGCTGTGTTGTCCAGCCTCTGGTGCTCTTTTGTCCAACCTCCGGTGCTGTGTTGTCCAGCCTTTGGTGCTATGTTTTTCAGCCTCTAGTGCTGTATTGTCCAGCCTCTTGTGCTATGTTGTACAACCTCTGGTGCTCTATTGTCCAGCCTCTAGTGCTCTGTTGTCCAGCCTCTGGTGCTCTGTTGTCAAGCCTCTGGTGCTCTGTTGTCCAGCCTTTGGTGCTGTGTTGTCCAGCCTTTGGTGCTCTGTTGTCCAGCCTCTGGTGCTCTGTTGTCCAGCCTCTGGTGCTGTGTTGTCCAGCCTCTGGTGCTATGTTGTCCATCCTCTAGTGCTCTGTTGTCCAGCCTCTGGTGTTATGTTGTTCAGCCTCTGGTGCTGTTTTGTCCAGCCTTTGTTGCTATGTTGTTCAGCCTCTGGTGCTGTGTTTTCCAGCCTCTAATGCTATGTTGTACAGCCTCTGGTGCTCGGTTGTCCAGCCTCTACTGCTGTGTTGTCCAGCCTCTGGTGCTCTGTTGTCCAGCCTCTGGTGCTCTGTTGTCCAGCCTCTGGTGCTCTGTTGCCCAGTCTCTGGTGCTCTGTTGTCCAGCCTCTAGTGCTCTGTTGTCCAGCCTCTGGTGCTCTGTTGTCCAGCCTCTGATGCTCTGTTGTCCAGCTTCTGGTACTATGTTGTCCAGCCTCTGGTTGTGTGTTGTCTAGCCTCTGGTGCTATGTTGTCTAGCCTCTGGTGCTGTTTGTTCAGCCTCTGGTGCTGTGTTGTCCAGCCTCTAGTGCTGTGTTGCCCAGCCTCTGGTGCTGTGTTGTGCAGTATCTGGTTCTCTGTTGTTTAGCCTCTGGTGCTGTGTTATCCAGCCTCTAGTGCTGTGTTGTCCAGCCTCTGGTGCTATGTTGTCCAGCCTCTGGTGCTGTGTTGTTCAGCCTCTGGTGCTGTGTTGTCCAGCCTCAGGTGCTGTGTTTTCCAGCCTCTGGTGCTGTGTTGTCTAGCCTCTTGTGCTGTTTTGTCCAGCCTCTGTTGCTGTGTTGTCCAGCCTTTGGTGCTGTGTTGTCCAGCCGCAAGTGCTGTGTTGTCCAGCCTCTCGTGCTATGTTGTCCAGCCTCTGGTGCTATGTTGTTCAGCCTTTGATGCTTTGTTTTCCAGCCTATGGTGCTATGTTGTCCAGTCTTTGGTGCTATGTTGTCAAGCCTCTGGTGTTGTGTTGCCCAGCCTTTGGTGCTGTGTTGTTCAGACTCTGGTGTTGTGTTGTTCAGCCTCCGGTGCTATGTTGTCCAGCCTCTGGTGCTGTGTTGTCCAGCCTATAATGCTGTGTTGTCCAGCCACTGGTGCGATGTTGTCCAGCCTCTGGTGCTCTGTTGTCCAGCCTCTGGTAATATGTTTTCCAGCCTCTGGTGCTATGTTGTTTAGCCTCTGGTGCTGTGTAGTTCAGCTTCTAGTGCTGTGTTTTCCAGCCTCTGGTGCTGTGTTGTCCAGCCTCTGGTGCTCTGTTGTCCAACACTGGTGCTGTGTTGTCTAGCCTCTGGTGCTCTGTTGTTCAGCCTCTGGTGCTGTGTTGTCCAGCCTCTCGTGCTGTGTTGTCCAGCCTCTCGTGCTGTGTTGTCCAGCCTCTGGTGCTCTTTTGTCCAACCTCTGGTGCTGTGTTGTCCAGCCTTTGGTGCTATGTTTTTCAGCCTCTAGTGCTGTATTGTCCAGCCTCTTGTGCTATGTTGTCCAACCTCTGGTGCTCTGTTGTCCAGCCTCTAGTGCTCTGTTGTCCAGCCTCTGGTGCTCTGTTGTCAAGCCTTTGGTGCTCTGTTGTCAAGCCTTTGGTGATGTGTTGTCCAGCCTTTGGTGCTCTGTTGTCCAGCCTCTGGTGCTCTGTTGTCCAGCCTCTGGTGCTGTGTTGTCCAGCCTCTGGTGCTATGTTGTTCATCCTCTGGTGCTCTGTTGTCCAGCCTTTGGTGCTATGTTGTCCAGCTTCTGGTGCTGTATTGTCCAGCCTTTGGTGCTATGCTGTTCAGCCTCTGGTGCTGTGTTTTCCAGCCTCAAATGCTATGTTGTACAGCCTCTGGTGCTCTGTTGTCCAGCCTCTAGTGCTGTGTTGTCCAGCCTCTGGTGCTCTGTTGTCCAGCCTCTGGTGCTCTGTTGTCCAGCCTCTGGTGCTCTGTTGTCCAGCCTCTGGTGCTCTGTTGTCCAGCCTCTGGTGCTCTGTTGTCCAGCCTCTGGTGCTATGTTGTCCAGCTTCTGGTGCTATGTTGTCCAGCCTCTGGTGCTGTGTTGTCTAGCCTCTGGTGCTATGTTGTCTAGCTTCTGGTGCTGTTTGTTCAGCCTCTGGTGCTGTAATGTCCAGCCTCTGGTGCTGTTTTGCCCAGCCTCTTGTGCTGTGTTGTCCAGTATCTGGTGCTCTGCTGTCCAGCCTCTAGGGCTGTTTTGTCCAGCCTCTGTTGCTGTGTTGTACAGCCTCTGTTGCTGTGTTGTCCAGCCTCTAGTGCTGTGTTGTCCAACCTCTTGTGCTGTGTTGTCCAGCCTCTTTTGCTGTGTTTTCCAGCCTATGGTGCTTTGTTGTCCAGCCTTTAGTGCTATGTTGTCCAGCCTCTGGTACTGTGTTGTTTAGCCTCTGGTGCTGTGTTGTCCAGTCACTGGTGCTTTGTTGTCCAGCCTCTGGTGCTGTGTTGTCCAGCCTCTGGTGCTATGTTGTCCAGCCTCTGGTGCTGTGTTGTCCAGCCTATGGTGCTGTGTTTTCCAGTCACTGGTGCTATGTTGTCCAGCCTCTGGTACTGTGTTGTCCAGCCTCTGGTGCTCTGTTGTCCAGCCTCTAGTGCTGTGTTGTCCAGCCTCTGGTGCTCTGTTGTCCAGACTCTAATGCTGTGTTGCCCAGCTTCTGGTTCTGTGTTGTCCAGCCTATGGTGCTATAGGTTGTTTACTTATCCTATGTAACTGTATGGAAACAATACTTGTGGACGTAACTTTTGTAATAATGGTAGTGATTCTAAAGATATTATGCCTTTATTATAGGAACTTTTTTTCCTATATGTTTGACCCATTCGTTGTTAAATTGTACGCATATATGTGTCTTTGTACAAACATAAATTCGTGAAACTTGGTGAATATTTTGTTATGAAATGCAATAATGTACAATAAATATGTATTTCTTTTTGGGTTGATTTATTATAGATCGACATAATGTATGTTGATGTAACGTATTTAAAGGTACATTCCGGTATCTTAAACGGCAAACTACAAACATAGCATGTTAACATAAACACTCATCTTAGGCAAAGTACCATTTCGCGCTTATTTTGTCAGAGTCGATGTTCGAAGTACGTGTTCTTTTATTAAAGTAATAACTATATGTATTTCACTAAACTCGCGCTTTTATGGCAAGTATCATGATTGAAAATTTAAGTTGCTATTTGTACAATATTTTTCTAATGACATAACATGCTAGACGATGAAACATGTAACTTTTTTTACACACCATACAAATCTTAATTGGCTCTATATCGGCGTCCCGAGGATCATGGAAACATATTGGCATCCTCCAGTTAATAGTTAACATCCGTTCCAGGTGTACAGTGTAACAAAGACAAATTAGATCATAATTTATACGTTTCATATTCGATACCGTAGTAGAACCACGTACATTAAACATATTACATAAACCGATACGGTATTTTAAATCATAAGACGGTTGCCGTATCATTGTGCAGCGTTTACACTATTTTACATTATGTATGACATTTTTTGACATTTTTGTCTTCATGTGATAAACTCTTCAATTCAAATTAGTTTACTTACAAAGAGCAATTGTCAACATAAACTGTCGTAATTATCGACACGAATATAGCAACCCAGCAATAAATAAGAAATCAATAAAACAATATATGATCCCAGGGACACGTAACGATCATAAATGTTTTGTCAGTCCTTCAAATGATGATGCTGTTAGAATTATATGAATAATAAAACACCATTAACATTTCACAAAGGCACCCATAAAACGAATCAAATCAGATACCGTCTTCGGAAGTTTTTTTTATTCATTTAACGTTCTGGTGAAGCAAACAATTGCTTTATTCAGAATATGGCTGATAACGTTTAAAATTTTACAACTTTTTCAAAAACTGTTTGTTAACGAATGTGCAATCGTCAGTATTTTCATCATCTGCTCTTAGTACATACTTGAACGGTTGTGCTGAAAAATAAAGTGTTAGTTATGCAGACCAGAGAAAAACGTGGAGGTCATCAATAGATCACATGGCATCACAAGTGTTAAAATGTGCTTTCAGTATGGTTCATTGCGTGTAACATATTTCTAACGTATACAAATATGTAAACCGTAACTGTTTGTGGACAAAACATCATTTTTACCATTTTATTTTGGCGAGCACGTGTACAACACAAGAAAACAGTCCACTAGGTACAATTTTTTTCGTAATTTTCGGTACTTAGAATTAATTTGTTTTTCAAACGCACACGATGGAAATAAAGTTTGCTTAAAGCATATCATGCTTGTTTAAATGACAAACTATGAAAAGAAACGTACTCGAATGTTAATCTATGCATTTACACAGATGCATGTAAGAATGATCGTATCAAAAAGCGTTAAAAGCATCGGTATAATACGTTCCGATTTTTTCAGTGTATTTATGAAACCTTTATACAAAGTTGGCGTTTAATCTGAACCATCCAGCACGTGTTTCAGCCAACAGTCTGCCGCTTGCGTGCTTGTTGCTTTCTTCAAAATGGTTTCTGTAACATGAATTTCGTTAACACAACGTTCCCAACAGAAATCTCTAAACATTCAAATAATCTGTGTCGTCAATTGGAGCTAACAAAGACGGACACAATCGGGTAAATGCGAGATATTTACTAAACAAACGCACAAATTGGATGCATTTACTCCATTGACAACCGAGAGAATGCCGGCATTATCGCATTGTATGCGCATGGAAGGCGCTGCTATGGAACTTAGAAATGAGAAAAAGCTGGATGATGTTAAAATGAAAGCAACAATATAAGCGTGAAATGACGTTGAAGGAAGCATTAGGACAATTACAGAAACGTCTCTTTCCGGTAAACAAGCGGAGATTTACGGTCAGGGCAATACAATTGTTTGTTTTGTTTTTTGTTGAGCAGTTGAAAGCTGTTCCAGCAAATATAATATCGGTATCAGTATAATGTACATCAGTATCGGTATTAGTCTTTTAAATTGATTCGGTGGTGTTTAGAAACTATTTTCTGTGAATATGCGCTGCGAAAAACTGTTCCTGTCAAATAGAATTTAAACATACTTAAACGATACAGAAGTTGCTGTCCGTCATATAACAACAACAACAACAATAATAATTATTATAATAATTCATTTGATTTTATGGAAAGAGGTTTAGCATTATGGATTGCCTGGTATCTACTGGTGAAGTTGATAAAAGACGGTGCTTTGAATGTCAATAGTATTACTCATGGATAGTTATTATTGCTATATTCAAATTGTAACAAATAATTCGCAATTAAACGCACGAACAATACAAACATAAATAAATATTGACAGTGAGTTTGTAGGTATAATTTCACTATTTATTGAACACCATCAACAGGAAGCCGTGAATTGAATTTAACTAGCAATTTTACCAACATGCAACTTGTAATAATGTTCATTATTTTCATGTTCTATTGTTTGTGTGTATGTGTGTCCATGACAAATACTGTTTTATTGTCATGCTCATTCATGTAGTGCGGAAAAACAATATATTCATGATATATAATGTTTAAAATGGACTTTCCCTATGCTAATGTCATATGGCAATGAAAGACATATTTTGAAAAAGTTGAATATGTTGTATTACTTCTTGTGTTACCTGCGACACAAGAGGGATAACCTATATTTGAGCAGGTAAACGTTTCTCTGTAGTTGCCGCTCGTTCAGTTTTATCAATCCATGATACACTTATGATCTACATGTAAAATATGTTTAATTAACATCTAACTCACCGTATTTACATCCAGAATTTTATTTATGTTTTAGAACGGTTTGATGGTCTGCATTTGCAATAGTGGGTTAAAGTCTTTTATTGAATGTCTTGAACATTTACCTTACTGGTATCTCAATATCGCCGTAAGCGGTGCTTTGAATGTCAATAGTATTACTCATGGATACTCATTGTTACTCTATTCAAATTGTCTTTGATTCTGCATTCATAAAGGTATTCGAATGATTGATGTACATCGTAACATATAAGTCGTAAAACATAGGGTGCATTTCAAATACAAAATACGTAAAAAAACTCAACATTTTACACTTCGTTTACTAGAATATCGGTTCACAAAATATGAAACCAATTTCGAATACAGTAAGTACGATATAGCCAAAGGCAAGCATACAGCTTATAACAAAACACTTCATGAGGTCTTTACTACATGTACAGTCCTCGTGAATTTTCCCACCAGTAATGTCATCGGGGAGATACTGGCAGCACGAGACAAAAGTCCCCAACACGTGGCATACTTTGCGCAATTTCGAGTATATCTCCGTGAAGTGCAGCACAATCTGTAGGCAGATGACGCTGGCTCCTCCCAGTACACCTTTGGCAACGTCTCTAGTGTCCATGGTCCAAGCACGCAGGGAAAACCTACCCGAACAGACGCACGAGGTTTGGTAAACAATCTCCAGCACACCCGATGGAAAGACATACAGGATGTAAATCAGCAGCACAAGGAAAAATACTCGTCCAAAGCATTCGTCGTGCATTTGGTTGTCTTTGACAATGTCATGAACGATAAAATATATTTCTACAACTGCAAACACCGTGCCAATTACTTCAAAAAAGGTGTATAGCTGCCTGTATAGATTCGACATCAAGCATGTTTCTTGAATGGCGTCTTCTAGCGTTAGCTCGTTTACAAACTCAAAATATTTAATCCATCCAACTGCTAAATCCAGCAAAATCAGAAATAGTGTTAATAACTTGAAACCTACATTACAATGACTTTACATTGTTGAGATATTTCTGTTAATTTCGAGTTCAAACAATTATAAAAATGCCATTTTGCATTTATTTAAATGGATATACACATGACATCTAAAATATCCCTTATGTACTAAAGTATAGCAAAGCAATTACTCGAGAATTTAGTCCCTTACATGACAGGAGAATGTTTGCATAATCCATCTAATCGGCTAAGCTAACCCCAGTATTCTTTCCTTGCGACATATTGTGTAAGACACAGTCAAGAATTGCAGTTAACGGACCGAACACAAACATAGCAGCTAAGAACACACTATATCAACTAGCTTTGTATGGCATATGTATGAAGGCATAACACAACTAGATTTAAATATTGTATAATGTTTTAAATTTGTTGTGACAGTAAATATATATACAAATTAAACATGATAAAAACAAAACATGTATGTATCATATAAATATTGAGAATTGATCCATATAAATTATCAAGTAACGTTAAAGGGACTTCAACCACGGCGACGAAGAAAAAAAAGTTGTAAAATACCGTATTTGCTTACAAGTATTAGTTTATATTGATTAAAATATCACGACTGGTATATTACATTACTTGAAAAAAGTTGTTAAGTTTTCATATTTTCAGTATATTTGGTAATACATTTTACTGGGTATGTCTACCAGGTAACCACCAGTTGACTATAAATAACGCCAGTAGATTGATCATCATCGTCGCGTGGTAAATCCAGGAATGCAAATTGTGCATGCGGAGTGAATTGTATATATTTTATCTATAAAATGATAAATCTACTCGCGTTATTTATAGTTTTGTATTTCGTTATGTCACCCATTTTCGCGATGTACTTTCGATTTCCCATCGCAAAATTTTATCACTGATTATCTTGAAAATATGTGCTTTTTTCAAGTTATTTAGTATACCAGTCGTGATATTTTAATCAATATAAACTTATAATTGTAAAAAAAGTCGGTATTTTACAACTTTTCTTTTCTTCGTCGTCGTGGTTGACAGTCCCTTTAAGTGATTTGACCTATAAAAAAATGCAAGTTAGAAATTTAAAATTATAAATTTGCTATTAAACAAAAGTTAATTATGGTTCGTGTTATGGCCATGGATTAAGAAATAATAAAACAAAGGAGATTTAGTCAAAACTTTAAGGTCGCCGTGGTGTAATGGATATGGTGTCCGCCTAGCGACCGGGAGGTCACGGGTTCGATCCCCGCTGTGGGAGCGTTCTTTCGTTCTCCCATATAGACACCAAGTACTGGTTCTAGGCCCAGGAAACGGACTCGAGAGCATTTCAAATAAGTAGGAATTACTTTCTATGCAATCGAGCTAAAATAAATAGGTTTAAACTAATCCGTAGTCGTTAGATACCGTCAAAGATGGCACATGTAGCACTGTATAAATTAGATCTAAATGTGTGGTGTTTAAAGTGAACAGCATTAAATGAAATGCATTGATGGCATTTGTAATATCAACCATTAAGCTCCGTATTACATGTACATAATTAGTCACCCAGTCGTCCCACTTTCATGTATTGCAATTATAAACAATTATAAAGTATCCCTTACATCATTTAGCTTTGAAATTCGTTGCTATCTAGCATTGTTTCAATTTCAGACGGATAATTTTTGAAAAATAAAAAAAAATCAAAATTAGTTGCAACATGTCTTCGTTTTTTAATCATAGTGTGATTTTAATAATAATAAGTTTCCCTCTTTGGCTGTGATATATTTTTATCTAAGCAAATTTATATACATTTTCCCACCCCAATTAAATTATAACTAGCGTCAGATAAATACGTTTGTCCAATGGTATATGAAGAAAATATAGAAGAGACCATTTTTAAGGAGATGAACGTACACGGCTCACCCGATAACTTCCTCCGACTTGCCAGATAACCATTCTCCATCCACGTCACCAACCTTTTATTCTCTATTTATCATACCACCGCATTGATAACTCCCCGATATCACGTTGCCTGATATATTTTTTATATCATGGTCAACAGGAAGTTCTTATATCAGTCAATGTTTGGAGTCACGTGGGATATGCAATAAAGTCAACAATTTCTGTTGCAAAGTGTAACTAGATACAGACTATAGATAGTTGCATGCTTGAATAACCTTACTATTACATTGTTCAGTGAGCTGATAAGCCAGTCTCACTTGAGCCACCAACGTAGTAACATCATTAAAGAGTATAGCGCACATTTGTGTTTGTTATTACTAAGACTATTCACATGAGTGAAAGAACAACTACGCATAACATCAAATATGAATCAAATATGAAACATGGTGTCAGAATTTGATTGATTTATCCACATCACATAAGTTTAAAAAATGGATTTAAGTGGCATCCAAGCTCCGCGAATGGACTGGAACTCGTCCAATTTACCCGAAGCATTCGACAAATTTGAACGTCACGTGAAACTCATGTTTAGTGGACCTTTGAAGAACAAATCAGAGGAAGAACATGTATCATATTTCTTATTGTGGATTGGTTACAGAGGACGTGAAATTCACAGCACGTGGAAAGACATTTCACCAGAAAATGCAAAGAAGATAAAAACATATTATGAACGTTTCAGAAATTACGTGCAGCCAAAGTTAAATCCCATCTTTGCCCGGTACAAGTTTTACAAACAGATGCAGGACAACGACTCCATTGATGCATATATTACACGGTTGCAACTTATCGAACAAGACTGCAACTTTGCCGAAAAGACGGACGAAATGATTCGAGATAGGATCGTTTTTGACACAAATTCGCCAAAGTAACGCGAGAAGCTAATCAACATCGGTGCAGGGTTGACACTCGATGTAGCCGTACAGACTGCGCAAAGTCTGGAGTACTCAAGGGAGCAGCTGCGCTCCATGAACAACGAAGTAGACGCGTGCCGATCCAGGCCAGTGCACCCGAGACCGATGCAACCGCATCGCCAACGACAACAACGTCGGACGACAGCTACTGATGCAGGTCGAAGTCTACATACCAAACACAAGCAGTGTTTCAACTGTGATACATTTCACAACTTTGGACAATGTCCAGCAAAAGGAAAGCAGTGCCGCAAGTGCAACAAACTTAACCATTTCGCAAAGTGTTGCCGTTCTAAAAACAATAATATACACACTGTGGACAATGACACAATAAGTCATGATGTAACATCGGATGTAGATGGATTCAATATTGACACGGTAAGCACATTTTGTTCTACCGATCGTGCAATAATTCGTCTCCCCATTGGCCCTAATAAATGTCCCATTAGTTTTAAAATTGATACTGGAAGTTCAGTAAACATTCTGCCGAAGAAAGAGTTTAATGGTCTGAACATTCATTCCCCATTGGAACCCCCTACTGACATTTTGACTGCATATACAGGTAACAGACTTCCAGTTTTGTAGGGAAAATCAAATTGCGATGTTCACACAAAGACAAAACTGTGAGCACGTGGTTTCATGTTGTAGATTCCCCGTCGGTACCTCTCTTAAGCCTGAAAACATCAACCGATCTAGGGTTAATTCAGCTGACATGTACTGTTGATTGCCCATCCCAAGAATTAAATAAAGAAAGTGTGTTATCAGATTACAAAGACCTCTTTGAAGGTATTGGGGTCATCCCTGGCACTTGCAAGCTTCATTTGAAGCCAGATGCTATACAAGTCGTTAATCCTCCAAGGAGAGTTCCGGAAGCATTACGCAATAGACTACGCGAAGAGCTTGACCGAATGGAAAACAATGACATAATTGCTAAGGTCAAAACACCCACAGACTGGGTAAATTCACTTGTAGTGGTTGAAAAGCCGAATACTGGACAGTTAAGAATATATCTTGACCCAAAAGCACCGAATGACGCTATTCGAAGACCACATTATCCTATGCCAACACTTGACGACGTGACGTCACAGTTAGCTGAATGCAAATATTTCAGTCTATTAGACATTACACATGCTTACTGGAGTGTAAGGCTTGACGAAGAGTCATCTTACCTGACAACATTCAGTACCCCATTCGGCAGATATCGTTATCTCCGACTTCCTTTTGGGATAAAATCATCTCAGGACATTTTTGTACAGAAAATTGAGGAGATATTCGGGGACCTGACAGGTGTACGCACAATAGTTGACGACATATTAATAAGTGGACGTACAAGAATTGAGCATGATAGAAATCTCACTGCTACGCTTCAACGTGCACGTGAAAATGGCATAAAATGTAATCCCGACAAATGTCGTATTGGATTGTCCGAAGTACCATTATTTGGTCACGTGATCACGTCATTTGGACTGAAACCAGACAGTACTAAGATTGAGGCATGTGTCAATGTAGAAGCACCAAAGACACGCGGCGAACTTGAAACATTTTTGGGTATGGTTACTTATCTGCAGACATTTGCCCCAAATTTGGCTGAAATAACAAGCCCATTGAGAATGCTTCTGAAAAAAGACGTTGAATTTGTATGGGATCAGCCACAATCAGATGCCTTTTCTAAGCAGGTCATAACACAAAGCCCAGTGCTAGCTTACTTTGACCCCAAGAAGCCGGTTTACATTGAATGTGACGCTTCAATGAACGGTGTAGGTGCAGCGATCATGCAAGATGGTCAGCCAGTTGCACATGCATCTAAGACATTGACACAGACAGAACGAAAATATGCAAACATTGAACGTGAAATGCTAGCTATAGTGTTCGCATGCCAGCGTTTTCACCAGTACATATATGGCAGACATGTAATTGTTCATTCTGACCATAAGCCCTTATCTGCGATCATGAAGAAGCCATTACATGCAGCACCACCTCGTTTGCAAAGGATGATGCTTAGTTTGCAAAAATATGACCTTGATGTTAGACATGTGAGCGGGAAAGAAGTTCCCATCGGGGATTTCCTGTCACGACAGCCAATGTCAGACTGTTCTGAAACTGAAGGTCTTGACCTTCACGTTCACACGGTGCTCTCGAGCATGACCTATACTGACCGAAGTCTAGAAAACGTGAGAAACGAGACAAGAACTACAGATGATAGCCCTGAAACAGACTATAGTTAGAGGATGGCCAAGTTCTAGGTCAGATTGCCCTGACATGATACGCGAGTATTTCAATCACAGGGACGAACTTTTGACAGCCGATGACCTAATTTTTAGAGGGCATACACTGGTCATTCCCAAGAGACTCCGACCACACATGTTAGAACAAGTTCATTTAGGTCACACGGGCATTGAAAAAAGCACACAAAGAGCCAAAGACGTTATGTTCTGGCCAGGAATGTGCAAGCAAATTACTGAGTACATAATGAGCTGTACAATTTGCTTATCGCATAGAAACTCAAACCAAAAAGAACCGTTAACACCCCATGAAATTCCGCAGGGTCCATGGAAGGAGGTTGCCACAGACATTTTCCATTTTGACGGAAATGACTATTTGCTCGTAGTAGACTACTACAGCAAATACTTTGAAATAGAAAAACTTCCGGACATGCTGTCCACAACAGTGGTCAGAAAACTGTAGTCACGCTTCAGTACCCATGGCATTCCGATGCGTATTTTCAGTGACAACGGACCTCAGTATACATCGGACGTATTTCGAAATTTTGTCAAATCATGGCATATTGTGCATGTCACATCTAGTCCACATTATCCAAAGTCAAACGGACTTGCTGAACGGACAGTACAAACTGTAAAAAGACTGCTACAAAAAGCAAAAGACAGTGGCCATGAACCATACTTAGCCTTGCTAGATTATAAGAACACTCCACTCTCAGATTGCAATCGGTCACCCGTGCAGTTGTTGATGAGTAGGAGAACTAGGTCAATTATGCCTACAACGGTTACCCAGCTTCTGCCCAAAGTCGTTAACCCAGACTTTGTCCAATCTTCAATTCAAACTTCCAAAAATAAACAGAAAAACAATTATGACAAAACCGCAAAACCGCTCCCAAGATTACATTTGAAAGAAAGTGTGAGATTCCAGATAGGAAAACTCTGGAAACCAGCTAAGGTTATCGAAATACACAATGCTAACTCTTACATAATACAAACACCTTCTGGTCAGGTTTACAAGAGAAATCGCCGCTACCTCATCAGAACCAATGAGGATTTCCCAGAGATATCAGATTTTACACCTGATGTTTTGGCAAGAAATCATTCAAGCACTGATAAACAGGTCAAACAACCAACAAACAATAGTGCATTGAATATTCAACATCCCTCTGTACCTGTAGATAAGCCAATTTCCCCTTATCAGACACGATCACAGGAAATTCATTTCTGCGTTGAATAAGACCGAGATCGTGAATATCGCTGCACAATTGATGAAGATATGGCTGTTCAAAGCGATGCACCCCGTTTTGGGGTGATTTTGAGTTGCATACCTTGTTATATATATATTTGATAGTGAAATATTTTTTTTCAGAAAAGTTCATTTTTCGTTATAATATGATTATTTATCATTCAAAATGATGTTTTCACTCATTAATATCATAGCCACACGCTAACCACCTGTGGACACGATCAGGTTGAATAGTGCAGCCGAGTAAGCGATACGCAGAAAATGAATGGACTAAGTAAATGTTCAAAATGTTGTTGATGTTTATGTAACATTGATCAAAACATCAAATTATTAATATTAACATAAATATGATTAATTGTTAATATGTTATAACAAACTTTTATTGAAGACAAATTTCCATCTTAACAAAAAAAGGGGATGTTGCATAGTGTAACTAGATACAGACTTTAGATAGTTGCATGCTTGAATAACCTTACTATTACATTGTTCAGTGAGCTGATAAGCCAGTCTCACTTGAGCCACCAACGTAGTAACATCATTAAAGAGTATAGCGCACATTTGTGTTTGTTATTACTAAGACTATTCACATGAGTGAAAGAACAACCACGCATAACATCAAATATGAATCAAATATGAAACAATTTCTATCAACGCGAATCACGTTTAACAAAACAAACAATTTGATACCAAGAACGTACATATTTTATTCTAGTTTAAAGTCATAAATCACAAAACCGTTTATTTTTTAAAAATCACCACAGCCCGCACTACAGAAGTTAAATGACGTCATCAATGGGACACTACATCTTAAATATCGATAAAGTCATTGCACTCGCAAGTGTTGCACAAAAAGTCAAGACAAATGATAACTGTATGCTTATCCTCAACTATTTAAACAAACGATTTAACACGCTTATCATCGCCTTATGTCAATATTGACACCATCATCAAAATGTCAATTTCAATACACATCTCCAAAATGGCGTCTCCAATCTATTCGGTGAAGTGTGTTCTTCGTTTTAATTTGTCGCTGCAGTCCATTCCTGATCTCCAATTCAAGACGTTAATAATTTAAGCGGGTGTACTCTTCCCATTCGTAGTGCAAACAACTTTTTTTTCTCTATACGATGTTTAAAATAAGCGATTATTCGCGTCGTCTTTTCGAACGCCGTTGCTACATGTATGTCAACAAGTAAAAGCCGGATCAGCAAAATCAGCGGGGATCCGTACATTTTAAATATAAAAATGGATTGTTTTGCAGATTTTTAGGAAACTGTGGTATAATAAACAGAAAAACAGGTTATTGTCCCATCGTTTTGTAATTTATCATACCACCACATTGATATCTGCTTGATATCCTGTTGCCTGATATCTTTTTTTATCCTGTCACATGCCTTTAAATCAGCCCGATAACCAGGTAACCTAATATCCCAAAAGATATTAGGCTAGATGACCACGTGATCTCGAATATCCGTCAGTTGCTGTCCGCGCATGCGCACGCATGTACTATTTTCTATTTATAAAATATACTTGTTTTCAATTAAAAAAATTAAAACATACGTGTTAAGTACTGTTTGTTTAAAAATTATTATTTTAACAGCATAATTTCGTCTTTTTGTTTTGAATTAATAACGATTGACTCGATTTCTGTGTTGTTTAACAAGACGGAAGCTAGCCTACGCGTTTTGCATTACGTGACGTCACAATGTTTTTGCTGCGGCGTGTTTTTTCCCATATTAAATATTTATTTTAATTAATTAAACACAAAATACTGGAAAACTATATATTTTAGAAACATTCCAACGAATGTTGTAAATGTGACAGGATAAATAGAATACTAGGTTGGTGACGTGGATGGACAATGTTTATCTGGCAAGTCGGACCTCCAACAATTTGGTACCAAGAGGTATACCATTTAATCCACAAACAGAAACAAAAACAGACAAAACGTATTTTCCAGATATTAATAATGAATAAGTACATGCTGATGACGTCATGTCACAAACGGACTACTTTTTTAGACACGCCTTCATATACAAACATCAAATGTCTAAGTTCAGCACTTAATATAAACAGACCAAACAAATAAAACAAACAATAAAAAACCAGTAAAAATAGTAAAAAATAAAGTAGTAACACACTTCACAATAAAAACCAATGTAATGTGCATTAAATAATGAAATAATTTTAAATCATAAATGATTATTAAGGTTACATTTGTCGTCTTCTACAGTTTGCCAATTGTGCCACAGGAGTTGTGTTTGATAAGGCTAGTTTAAGCTAATTTCTTTTGAAAATAAGGACTTAAACATAAAAAACATATTTAATACAATAAATAAACACTACCGTGTCAGACTTTGAGGATTGAAGTAAGATGACCTTGTTTGGGACGGTTTAATGGAGGAAGTTGTTATGTCGATCTAAGTAAGACTTTGCCAATCAGTTTGGAATAAATCTGAGTGTTTAATGAACTATTTGATGAAAGCACGAATGCAAATGTCAATTCAAATAAAAGTCATTTAGAATCCCTTACTGAAACAAAATCAAAAACTGAGAACAGTGAAAACATATCAGACGCCATAGAAATAACAACCTAAGATGTAAAAAATTATTTGAAGCCGAACAAAAACACCATCCGGAAAACACTGGCAGATGTAAGTCGATTTCAAAAATATCTTGCCAAGAAAGGCGAAACGAAGGCAATCCACAATTTATCAGTCGACCATCTAGATGAATATCTTGCTGCATATATCTGCTCTCCATTCGCAAGAATGATGGAGATGAATACGAGCCTGTCACATTGCGTATCATCGTGGGAAGCTTTGAGCAGAAACTTCAAAGAGCAAAGTACCCATACTCTATCTTCCGGAGCAGTGGTCCAGAATTTTCCCTTACAGGTGACTGCCTGAAAGCAAAGCAGAACAATCTAAAAATAACAACAAGGAAAAGGTACATGTAATCACTGTTTAATCACGGCAGAAATTTGGTGAATTTTTTTTCCCAAAATGTTGAAAACTATGGCAATCGAGGCCGGTTTTGAAAAAAAACAACATAAGTAATCATATTGCTAGAAAACACTTTGTTCAAAATCTAAGGGATTCCAATATCGCACCCACCGAAATCATGCAAAATAACAGGACACAAAAACGTACAGTCGATAAACAATTACAGTGAAATTTCCGAACAAACACAAAAAAGATGTTCAAACCTTTTGGCAACATGTTTTACTGCAACTCCATCTGTTTCATGCACTTCTGTCAACACTTCCGAAATGAACATTTTCTCTCCCCACCCACCCGGCAGTTTCACAAGCACAGTTTCCTGGCCAAAATACAATAAATGGCATGTTTTTTGGAGCTGTACTTAACGTGCAGAACTTCAATATCTAAGCACAACTACCACAGTAAACCAAACGCGCAGTAAATATTCCAAATTCTAATAAAACATACTTCATTTTTTACACGTGTTGGCACACTGCGAAGACGTGAGCGACTTCACTCACAGGAGAGAATCCCGTATTTTTTTGTATTTTTTTTTGTTGGTATATATGCTAAAATAGAAACAAGGAGTGCAACTTCATTTGCCGAAAAACTACACCATCTTTACTGTAAACCATGTAACTCGAACAATTTGTAACGAATCAACTACACACCGGTTATTTTCGAAAGCTAATAAAATAATTTATCAGAAAAAAACAATACCATTGATCCAGCAGTATTTCGATACCAGCCCTCAGAAGTTGACACTCTTCCAAAATCGTGTTTGGTCGGACACAAATGTGTCCACATAGAGATTTTCCATGTCGATCACTTTAAAGAGCTAAAACTCAATAACCAAGTCATTAAACCGTATATAAACAACACTTGTATGCACATTAAACATTTTTCAATCGGTTACAATACCCATTGTTATCGGAAACGTATGGTAAACACCATTTTATCACGTCAAAAATCCGCGAGTACAAAATCTTAACAGAAAAATTCTATTTTGACTCTGGGAAACCCTTTGATGACGTCAGAGATTTGGTAAACACACAATACGAGTGGTCGGTTTTCATCAATTTCTCACTCACCTTTTTACGGAGATCCTCGTGAATATCCGCCCAACCAATAAAAAGAACGCATGCGAACACATTGCTTTATCGAATGACGTCAGAAGATTCCCACAGTTCCTTCACAAATTAAGGGGGCAGTCTACAGTTTATCTGGAAAATCCCCAGGCCGACAAGCACTGGTCTGCAAAACATCCTCAAAACAAGGCCTTCAGTAACAACCTGAAAATATATGCAGACCATATTCATTGCGGCCCGTCAACATCTTAAAAATAAAGCACAAAACAATGCAGGAAATGCTCTTAAAATTTATATCTGAGGTAAAATAGACCTTTTCGGGGGTCTCGGAAATTGCCCATAAAAACCCCATTTTTAGATAAACCCGGCAATCACATTTAACTTTCCGGGTCAGAATACGCACACAGTCGACAACATGCTTTGCACTATCAAAGCAAATGCTTTCAAACTAACCCAAACAAAATGGGTCATTACCATTGAACTTTTTAGCACTGCTAACTTATTTAAACCCACCGTTGAAATCTGTCAAATGCCGGCAGTTTCAAGCAGAAAGTACATGTGTTTACTTCTCACTCAGCATGTTGTTGTTGTTGACTATAATTCAGGTCACTTAGTTTCGAATTACTAAAAAAATGTGTAATTACTAGAATATTGACCATTTATACTTACATTTCAGCTCCTGGAGTCAAAAAACAATTTCTGTTAGGCCATACACCTTAAATTCAGGAAATTGACCGGGGCCAATGCGCAGATAAGGCTAAAAAACTGTAGACTGCCTACTTAAGATAGCAGTCAAAAGTTTTAAACCCATCTAAATTTGAATTATTTGTATACTTCAGTCAATTCTGGATGAAACTGGGTGGTTTTCTTTGTGAAATAACTACAATGTACAATTTCATACTATTTTTAGTGAGCATATCAGCGGCGGCATTTTCACGCAAATTTTTGGTCATTTTTGGGGTTTTCTACCCAAGTCTAAAAATCACTCAGTTTGCACAGATATGAAATGTAGGTATAATCATACTGCCACAAATGACTCTTAATGAGTGTCATCTTTCATCCTGAGTTAAAAATTGTTCACAACACTGGTCAAAGTTAAATAATAAAATGAATTTTGATGATTTTTTCCATAAAATCAGTGTGTTTTACTCACTTTTCATCAAAGTTGATGCACAATGAGGGGTTTAAATGGTTTGAAAGGCACTAAATGTTGTATAAATAGTTGATTTAAGTCAACTTGGTATAACTTGCATAAACAACTAAGCCTATGGCACACAGAAACAGAGACTGCAGCTCTAAAGCAGATGTGCGTACAATGCAAGGGAGGTAATTCCTATAGCCATATTTGACCATGAAGTTCCAAGTCTTAATACACTCACATTTTTTGGTCTAAATATTTTTCTTATGGTAATATGATGCCACTGAAGCAAGATTATAGCCCCAACACAATGACCTGGTGATATTTTGCAGATAAAACCTTCATTTGTGGGAGTCTTTATAGGCTAGGGTATCATTTTTGTGAAAGTTGCTATTCAGTCAACATCTATTTTTCTACTTTGGACATAGATTTGTTCTTAGTGTGAAAATGCCTTTTAATTACAGAAAAAGCGCGGGGAATATTAGCACACGCAGGAGCAGAGGCAAGAAAGCCACCCAGTTTAAGCTGGGACACAAGCCAAAATGGACTACATCCACTGAAATACACCAACTTGGAGATTCCAGTGCAAGTTCCGAGGCGCCGAAAGCTTCTAAACGACTGGTACGGCTGACAGACAAGGAAGCCAGGGACAGTCATTTCGTCAGAACCACAGCAGGGTTAGCACAGGCAGACACTCTGGCATACACACTCAGACCTAAACCTGAAAAGGAAGAAAAAATAGAATGTGAGTGTGACCGCAATGAAAATTTCATTGTGAATAATGACAAAATGCTGGCACTTATTAGATATACATGCAAGTGGTTGTAAGAAGCCAAACATGAAAATGAAAGTTACACGTGCTGGTCTGTGTGTCTACATCTGTGTAAAATGTAGTTACTGTGGATTTAATTCGCAAACAATGCCAATGTCGGAAACAATCCAGACCGCAAGAGGCCCCCCTGCAGGATTTTTGAACTATTTAGTAGCAATGCCTGTGCTAAAATCTAAAATTGGAATGGACGATGTAGCTACTGTATTTACATGGCTTAATATTAAGGCGCCATGCAAGCAAACATTTCAAAAAAAGTTTAATGACTTGGGACAAGCACAAACAGAACTGAGCGACAAACAATTGGAACTAAATCAGAACTATGTCGCAAATGTCATGAAAAAAGCCGGCTTCAAACCTGCAGTTGACATCCAATTTGACGTCACCTACACATGTCGACCCCAGGGGGGATTCGAAAAGTCTACACAAAGCTTTGGGGCCCTGGTAGAACACAATACATGTCAAAAACTCCCACTTGCCATAGCCATGGCCAACAAGCATTGCAGAAAAAGGTACTGCAGGCATGATAACTGCTCAAAAACCTTTGCAGCTGAGGCCTCCATTGCAATCAGTGAGCGAGTATTACTTCACAGGTCATTGGATAAAGTGAAAGATGGTCCTTTGGCAGTAAAGTCAATAACCACCGACTCTGGTACGCAATCGGCAAAGGCTACACGGGATTACTATGAGCTTAAAAGCAAACAAATCACTTAAAAAAGCAGACGGCCACCCACTACAAGTGCTTTGTTCACAAGCTGAGAGCTCTCGAAAGACATGTGCGTGCCGCAAAGTCAGACATCAAATCCATTCCCAAAAAGTAGAACAGAGACGAATACATGCGTAAGCTGGCCAGCTGCCTCCGCTGCCGAGTGCACATAGAACTGGAAAGACTGCGAAAACAGAGCTGCAGTGATGAGCTTTTTCTTCGATCGGCCAAATTTGCTATAGAAAACATCATGCATTGCTTCTCCGGAGATCACAAGATGTGCAAGGAACGCTCACGAGTGTGCACCTATCGAGTGACCAGCTCGTACAAACATATGCCCTATGGAGAGCCACTAGCACTCCAGGAGAGTGACAAGAAAATTGTTTTAGAAAACATTAATAAAACATTTGATGCCACGGGGTTGAAAGAAGTGGCAAAGCTCTTTAACACAAATGATCGTGAGAGCTTAAATGCATCTGTGTTTCATTATTCGCCCAAAACTTCATTCTATACTAGAAACTTTGCAGCTCTGTGTCATTTTGCAGTTCATACAAGGTCTTTGGGACCCAGCAAATCATCAATGAAGGTGGCAGAAAAGGTGACAGGGAAAAAATCAGTTTACATAGCATGATAAACAACCAACTGAAGGCCAAGGATCGCAGACGGGAATATGACAGCCGCAGGAAGGCCTCAGTACGGTACAAAATAGTCAGATTCTACCTTAGAAAGCGGCACGCAAACAGAGCCCTGTACCGGGACGGTCTATATGCCTCTGAAAGTATGCCATCTACAGTGCTGCTGACCATAGCTATGGACTTAAAGTGTAAAACAGAAAAACTTGTGATGTACAGTACATGCAAACTGCGAACGGCAACATAACAATAACCTAACTTGTATATTTACCGCAGACCACAGACAGCATTCCCTGAAGCCCCTGTGACCTGAGCATTGACTATTTGTAAGGCACACTTTGCGGGAATTATTAACAGTTACTGGCTCATACGATAAATGCTCTATATTAATGCAAAGCTTTTTGTGGCAGAGGTGTGAGATATGGAAATTGCGCTGCAGTGCACTGTGTCCGGGATCACACAGATAGTACTTGAAACGGTGGACTTTTAGCTTGATGCGCTTGCCCGATACAACAACACGGTGCACACCATAGCCGTACCTATCTGTTTCACCAGTCCACAGGCAACACAGACCAACCAACTCACTCTTTTCACCCAGAACAGCTTCCAGTTTCACTACAAGCTGATCCGGGGGAAAACTCGAAAAAAAGCAGCGACCGCGAGTCACAGTGTCTTAAGCACAGATGAATCTGAAGAAAAGTGAAGTAAATACTCTTCATTTTGTAGCATCACATTCTATTATGCCTATTTAGAAGAGTTCACTCTCTGAAAAGTAAATTTAAATCACCTATGATAAGTATAGTGGTTAAACTGTCATGAAAAGTAGGGTTTTATTAAAAAATCAGGCTTACCTCCCCCTACTGAAATGTTAATATCTCTGCTCAAATTGGTCAGAGTTGAATGAGAAAACTGTTTTCAGGTGTTGATGATTATATTTTATCAAAAAATGTCACATTTGACTATGCGGCGTTGGGTGTGAAATTTGGCATTTTTTACCTTAAGGGGGCAGTCTACAGTTTTTCTGGAAAATCCCCAGGCCAACAAGCACTGGTCTGCAAAACACCCTCAAAACAAGGCCTTCAGTCACAACCTGAAAATATATTCAGACCATATTGATTGCGGCCCGTCAACAGCTTGAAAATAAAGCACAACACAATGCAGAAAATGCTCTTTAAATTTATATCTGGGGTAAAATAGACCTTTTCGGGGGTCTCGGAAATTGCCCATAAAAACCCCATTTTTAGATAAACCCGGCAATCACATTTAACTTTCCGGGTAAGAATACGCACACAGTCGACAACATGCTTTGCACTATCAAAGCAAATGCTTTCAAACTAACCCAAACAAAATGGGTCACTACCATTGAACTTTTTTGCACTGCTAACTTATTTAAACCCACCGTTGAAATCTGTCAAATGTCGGCAGTTTCAAGCAGAAAGTACATGTGTTTACTTCTCACTCAGCATGTTGTTGTTGTTGACTAAAATTCAGGTCACTTAGTTTTGTATTACTAAAAACATGTGAAATTACTAGAATATTGACCATTTATACTTACATTTCAGCTCCTGGAGTCAAAAAACAATTTCTTTTAGGCCATACACCTTAAATTCAGGAAATTGACCGGGACCAATGCGCAGATAAGGCTAAAAAACTGTAGACTGCCTCCTAAACCTCTTGGTTGTTTACTAACACATCGGAGTGAAAAACACTTTTGATGGTGTGCGAATGACTATAAAATGTATTGTTATCGATTCGTTGATGTTTATTGAACGGGAAATAACCATTTAAATGACGAACAGTCATGTAATCGTTGTGGTTCTGCTGTTTGAAACGATCGGAAAATGAAGCTTTATTGGACATATTTGTGTCCGACCAAACTTTTTTCCTTGAGTGTCAACTTCTGAGGGCTGGTATCGAAATACTGCTGGATCAATGGTACTGATGTTATTTTTTCTGATACATTATTTTATTAGCTTTTGAAAACATCCGGTGTGTAGTTGATTCGTTTAAAATTGTTCGAGTGACATGGTTTACAGTAAAGATGTTGTATTTTTTGGGCAAATGAAGTTGCACTCCTTGTTTCTATTATAGCATATATACCACAAAAAAATACGGGATTCCCTCCTGTGACTTCACTGGCCTTGACATGTTGCAACGGTTATCAAGTTTTGCCTTTAAATGTATAATATATGCTTTCATTTTGTGTTATAAAGTATTGCTGCTTAAGGTGTTGTTGCAGAATTAAAGAAGAAAGAGACAGAAACAGCGTTATTAAATTACATTAAATGGCGTTACTTTTCGTGTTGAGGAACAATGCTATTTTAAAAAGATTCATACGCGATTAACGAATGCGGCGGCTCCAGGGCGTAGCGATTATTTTTCTTTATTTCTTGAAAAACGGGGTGAGTGGTGTCAGTAGTATGATAAACAGAAAAACAGGTTACTGCCTGATCGTTTTGTAATATATCAGGCTCGGCACGAATAAAATAACGGCTCGGCAAGCCTCGCCGTTATTTTATTCTAAGCCTTGCCTGATATATTACAAAACGATCAGGCAGTAACCTGTTATTCTCTATATCTCTTGTTATTTATGTCTAAACAGTATTGTGGTAAGTGACGTTTGCTCCTCTCTTTATCAAAACCATAACATACGTATCCACCTTTTACGTTCGGAAAGTTTGTGGTGATCGACGGTTTCAGTCAAATTGATGTTACATATTAAAACTTGTTTCAAACGACGCTCTTTGTCACAAACCTTATATGTTCGCATTTCATTTAACTGTTGTTTTCGCGTATTTTCTGGTACGAAAAACTGAGAATATTGACATCAAAATTAAACAAAGACAATATTGTGGCTTGTAAGAAATGACAGTGATTTTAACTTGATATTTCTTTAAATTAGTAAATTAAGCGTGTGGTAAATGCCCTTGTACACAAATGAAGCGTGTGGTTAATGCCCTTGTACACAAATGAAGCGTGTGGTAAATGCTCTTGCACACAAATGAAGCGTGTGGTATATGCCCTTGCACACAAATGAACATGCCTCATGTTTTGCGCAGTTTAATTTGAAATAAAAATGAGTCGTTCTTCACTAAAACCGGGCTTAATGCATTTTCGTAAAGGATTAACCTGTGAAGTCCGCACAGACTGATTAGGAACGACACTTTCCGCCTTTAATTACTCCTCGTTTAGAAGAAACTTCCTTTAGACGAAAAATGCCATACCAACTGAAAGTCTTTCCCTGTGACGACACTTAAAGCACATGCAATTAATCCGATTTTCCCACAGACCAGCTTGTCTCTCTGGAAATTAAAAACGGGAAGCAAAAAGTAAAAAAATATATTAATTTCGTCGATAGATATCAATCAAATGAATGCAGATATAGTTGCAAGTGCGTATCTGCGACAAGAGCAACGACTGCTGGAAAATTTTTGTGTTTAAATAAAGGATGCATGAAATAAACTCCTATGTTTTCCTGTTTCTTTCCATAGGATCTTATGTCAAATATTTTCCTAGTGAAGTCCCAATTTCACAAAAATCTGCACTAACAAAATCAATACAAATATACTATGAAACGAATAAATTGTTGGCTTTAACAAATTGATGTCAATTCTGTAAAGCTTAAATGCTTAGCCGTGATTATCGGGACGGGAAAATAAACTCTGCCTGTCTGTTCTTTCGGCTACGGAATATTTGTTTTTGCTTAAATCGAGACAAACAGTTGCATTATCAAGCAAACAGAAGAACGCAGGCACATCGTGTAACCATGTGAGGATGTAGTTATCATTTATATTAAGGCAGTAAACGATGAAGTTTCGAATATTTGTTTTCCTTTTCTGTTAAAGTTATTACATTTCGATGACATTTATTGCTGTATTCAAGCGAAAAAAATGCAACGGTTTCCTTCTTTCATAATCGATTATAATATTAAACTTTGAATTAAATGCAAAAAGCTAATGGATGCTTGACACATAACTTTCATTATTTAGATTGAATTCACAATTGCATGTGAATACCTTGTGATTATAATATCGGTCATAAACAAGTGGTTCCTGTATGCTGAATTCCGATAATTTAACATTTCAAGCGTTCTTTCGGAGTTAACCACGTATATGTTTTTAACAGAAATGTTAAGACTGTAACTAAACGGTCGGACATGATAAAACTGAAGAAATAACGATCAAGACATTCTGACGATTACTGAAACAATATAACAGTAACGATACCAGCTAATAAAGGTCACTGTACTATTTTCTGTATTCGGTGTACTCTTTCAAGTTTCGCTTTCATACACAACACTCTTTTGAAAAATGAGCACGATGAATAAACAACGACCTTTGTTTGAGAATTATGTTGTATTATTACGTTTAATCGTATGAGCTCTAAATGAACAACTTATATGTCATTCAGGTATTATCATCTACATTAAACATGTAATCTTTGTAAGTATAAACATTTTGCGAAAATTCATGTATTTGTATCATAATATTGAAACGTTGTATTAAATGTGATCATCAACAACAAACGTCTTACGGTATATACCAACCCATAAACAAATGCAACTCACAGAACTCTTGCATGTTTTGCTGTAATCTTTACGATCTCAATAAATCCTTATAAGAACCGTTAGAGTTATTAATTTATCTAAACTGCATCCCCAGTTATGGAAGTTTGTTACTTAGGTAAAAATGCCATTTTGGTAAACATTTTCCTAATACAGCTTTTATTGATAATCGGTTTCTATTTTTTGTAAATGTGTAATCAACTCGAATTTTGGCATACTGATGGCATTTTTCCTTTTGATTACAATTACAGCACTAATTTGTAGAAACAAAACTCCACGCGTTCGTTTTAACAATGAAACTCTTGTAATAAGTAAATAACAAATTCAACAAAAACTTAATAAAACATATTAATATTTCAATGCAAACACATACAAGCTACACACATTGTTTTCAAGTAAACATATGTATCTCATCTCATTCCAAAGTATGTCTTTTTGTACATTTCGAATGATGCTTTATCATTTTCATGTTTGTAAAACAGCCATGCATTCACACTCATGAAACAATCAGACTCCCGCCCCCCCCCCCCACCTAATTCGAAAATAAATTCTTTTTTTTCTCGTTCCGACCAAACAAACAGTACCGTTTGCCTACATGATGTCATGACTTTCACTTTAACTTCTTTCTTTACACCACAACCAGAAACTCAGTTGTTATGATGGGCAACACTTACAGTCAGTCTCTTTCAGGTTTTCCGTCGACATTTCTTGTAGACAACAAGTTTCATTATCTTCGAATTCACCATTTTGATCGGGTATTTTACATTTTGCTTTTAGTTCTGCCCAGAGATTGGCTATGATAATTTATCAAATGCAATGAAATCTCACTATAAATAACTTTTTCCTGCGGTGTTTTATTTCCAAATCCTAACCAACCTCCCTTGCTCATGTCCATACGGCCAATTTTTCTCTTTCGACATCACATCATACCATTCGTTCCAACTGTTATCGAATTCATTTCAGCAGATGAACAGAACAGGTGTATTATCATGGAAATACGTATTATGGCGTGTTTTCTGTGAACTTTCCACATCTTAAAAATGATGTTCACATCGATTGGCAAGAGTTGTTGTATGTGCAAACTTAATACTGCCAAGACCATGTGTACTTGTGGCTGCACTGAACACCACGCATAAAGTTACAACGTTGCTTTTCAGTGCACTTTATCAATGATTTTGTCATGCACTGGATAGAACTTAAAACTTCTATGCTGGCTTAAAAGAGTTGATAATTTCAATCAGGTATCTCTAATTCTGGGCGATGGCATGTTCAGTCTGCCTAAATATACTTCCAATCACGCGTTTTTCATGATAACTGCACACAGGAACGTGTTAAATGACTGTGTGTTATGATAAAATTCCAGATATGGCACACTCTATTGATGTGATTTATTATAAGTCAGATTCAGGCTTGTTGCAGCTAGCAGTGATGCTATTCTTGGACAGTTCAAATAAGCAGATACCGCTTATTCTGGTTTTCATCGTATTAATGACAGTCAAGAAATCTTAGGTTTCAGCTTCAATCTTAAAGAGTCCGTTGAAACGTTTGTCACGGTTATTCCTGAGTGTCGACTTAATTTTAATGAACAATGCAATATAGCCCTAAATTTCATGTCATTTTTATAATTAATAATAACATGCCTGCATATATATTTTTGCTTTTAAAGTTTTGTAGTGTTACTTCTACCAGCTAATCATTGTGATATGTTATATTGCATCTGCATGTACGAATAAGAAAGATTCTGGGCTCTCGGACAAGTTTAATTAATAGGATCAATTGTATTACCGACGTCTTTCTTTTAAATTACATATTAACATTCAAGAAATATATACGTGTACACATTTTATAGGTGAAATTTATATTGTAAGGGTTTACATATTTATCATTGTCCCTGCAGTAGGGTTTCCATCTGTCAAGCAGTCCTAAGTGGATTCCGGATCAAAATTCACTAAATGGTTCCTTTGAATAATTTGGGCAGATTCTTTGGCGTCGCGTGTAAACGGTATATAAGCAATTTCACCATTGACCAGGGTAGTAGATATATCAACATTTTTCGTTTCAATCGTGTTCTTCTATCTATATTTAGACCCTTGCTTTGAATTTGTTGTAACTTTTCTGACAAGAATGACTTAGCGATGTACTGCCCACCAACAACTATTCTTAGTGTGACAAATTCCCTTTCGCATAACCCTCGTCAAATATTATCGCGCTGAGTTTCTGGTTAAAGTCCTCAGTAAGCAAATCGCTTTCCTCATCATTTCATGTTGATACTTTCAATTTTTCGTCTATTCGTCTGCTGTAAATTATTAATTGATTTTCGTAACCTTATGTTTGACTTTTGCGCAAAAATATTTTCCTTTATTTCAGTTCTTAGCTGCATGTTTACCTGCTCATTATCACGTTTTCAGGCATGTAACAGTTTCAGCAAGCAAACACTTGTTATTTCCAAGATTTCCAGTGGTTTCTCGGAAGCTTGTTTGGAATCACGAAGCAACTTTTGATTTTGTTTCGCAGCTTCATCTCTTTAGTTAATGTTTTTCACTGAATAATGTCCAATACGCCGACGGCAATCATTGAATTTCAAACGCCCAGCAGCTGTTTTGATCTTCAACTTAAAAATATTTTTTGCTCTTTTTTTGCAAAGTCCTTTATTTGTTTTAATTATATTTTGCATGTTTTCCCATCGGCAATAGCAGTATGTGTTCTTTATTGAAATGGCCCTTTCTCGTCGAACACAGCATATGTTTGCACACAGTCATATGCAGTAAGCACCGAGTAAAATGAAAACAAATTGTTTTCACATTTTTCTTATTGACATACACATTTATATCTTTTATAAGTACATGTATTTGTTCAACAGTTTGAAAACCAGGAACTTTCTTTTTACTCACTAATGTCTTGTTAGATTCAAGTACGTTGGTTACTTTTGATGTCAGGTTAAATGGGGGACACATTCATACAGTCATCATTTAGCTTACACAGCACTTCTACAAACATGTTTTAAAAGTATAACCATTCGTCTTTGTGAAGTTCAATGTTTCAACAACGATTCCATTTGGCAATGTACTGGAATTTTCAACTTGCTTGGTTATGATAGAGTCCCACGTCCTTGAAGAAGGGACTTGGATACTCCATCATTGCTCATTAAAGTTCTAAACAAAACTAAAATATTTATTAATTAATAGAATAGATCTTATCATATCCGCAGTTGAAGTGTAATAGATCTTTTATGTAATAATCCTTCATAATTTGAAAGCTTTGCAAAATCGCGAAAACTGGTACGTACAAGACAAATACAATTTTGAGCTCGTACCTATTTCAAACGATCCAATGGTTTACGCAAAAACTAATAGAACGAACATTATTAATCTGTTTCGATTTCATGTGTTATTATCAACCATTTCAATGCGTCTATTTGACAAAGGCATCTCACAGGACTAGCTTTCGTGTCGAAATACGAATTGTGCCACCGGTGCGAAAAGCTGGTTTAAGTATTATTATAATTATTAATTATAATTCAAACAACATAATATCAACGATGATCATAACATACCGTTTCTGATGTTTGCTGATGAGTTTAAGCGAGTATTGTTAAACTAAATCAGTGTGTCACGAACGATACCGATTTCAAAACAAAACAAAAATGGCGCCTCCCTCTGCAGGTAAATCAAGGTTTAATTGTGCAAACGCGCGTCTTTGTTTTAAGCTGCGGATACATATTCTTATAGCGTACAATAATTTTGATTCCAAGATTAAAGTTAAATTAATTTCTTAAAATTCTTGTTTTAAGAACTATGTCCTACGTCAATTTTTTTAGGCAGTAGTTAAGTTCCTTCAATCCTGAACAAGATGACGTGAATGATATTCATGATGTTTTACATATCCGCAGTTAAATTGTAAACACACTAGTTTCTGCAACTTGTCCGAGAATCGGTATAATGCGATCCGGATATTTCTTCCCAGATTTTTCTCATTAAACAACATAGAATACTGGTTCATCTCTTAATAGTTGTTTCTCTTTTTGTGGCATTACACTGTCAATGCATGCAAGATATCAGGGTTGCTACAGTGTAACCAGTATAACTCATATACACACATGCAGTAACAAACAACAAACATCAGCGCACTGCAAACACGTTTGAATCCGAGCCTATTAGACCGTGAATTGTGATCTCCGCCGTAACACTCATCGAAGTGCAGAAATATTTGAATCACAGCGACGCTTGAGACGCGAAAGATTGCTTTAAAGCCGTACAGGTGATGACTGCTATTACATGTATATTCTGGCGAGCACACACACCGTTTCCGCTGGAGGATAGATAATGCAGATGCCGGGTAAGTTCCTGTCGCGAAAACCAATACTACCCATATGAATGTGTACGTGTGGAAATCTCTGTGCCGAAGGCATAGAACATTGATTGATTAGTCTAAGTAAACAAATTAGTGAACAATTGAGTACATTGTAGTCAACCACGTAAACAACCTTAGTAAGTAAGAAAAGTCATCTTTCTCTGCGCATTTGGGATTATCCGGGATAATTTTATCATTAGAAGTCAGTTCATATACCTTGACTTATCTATAAATTATATCAACAAGTAAAAGCCCAACAGCGACATTCCTTCCACAAGACATTCTCATATAACAATTATTAACACAGATCGTTTCTGACGAAGTGTATCCTTTTTATAGCAAATCTTCGAAACTTGCCTTTATAATTAGATACCAGTTAAGTCACATTTCATTCGTAATCAAAGACTTCCGGCCCTAAATACATGTCAATATAGGAACATTATACAATAAATATGATAGTTCTGCTAAATTCATGTATGATTCAACTTTTAAAAGGAAATGACACAAAAATATACGTGCATAATTGTTATCTTTATTCAACGCAATGCGTTCAATTTTGCCAATCATACGATTATTGTTCAGTTATAAAAAAGCTTCAGTTAAAACCGACAGACTACAAGGCCCGTATAATAGTGTCATGTTTCACAATTTCCACATGAATAGTAGGGCAAAGATCTTTTTCGGTGGTTTTGTAAAGAATAGGATATATATTCAAGTGACACAGTTTACAATCACTTGCCATGCAGAGGCATATTGCCTAAAAGACATGTCTGATGACTAAATAGTTCGTTTATAAGTCAGTATGGATTTCGAACGTTATAAATGGGCATGAGATGATATAAGTAACACGATACTTATTGTATTGTTTTATTGTTTGCTTTGTCATAAGAACTTATTATATTTAATCTAAATATTATACACAATCTGTATCACGTGAACCATGAGGATTGCATCTAGTATCTTAATTGAATTTCATCATATTTATTGCAATAACAAACGTATGATATTCGGAGTCAAAAACACCATTTTCATCGGTTAAACAAAAGTAGCACATTCTATTGTATTGCAGTATTTTATTATGCCGCCTAATTCGATTGATAACTTGCGGGTTTAAGATTGAAATTTTGACATAACACCTTTGTAGTTTTGTGGTGTATAAATTGTTAAATATATTTCTGCATTGAGTAATTATCGAT
The DNA here is from genome assembly GCF_020536995.1 of Dreissena polymorpha. Classification (NCBI taxonomy): domain Eukaryota; kingdom Metazoa; phylum Mollusca; class Bivalvia; order Myida; family Dreissenidae; genus Dreissena; species Dreissena polymorpha. Next base: position 9,593,711 of record NC_068358.1, read on the forward strand.
TTCGAACGATTCTTGCAAAATGTCACATTCGGAATAACAACTTGCTAATGCATTCTGGCGTACAGCCAATCAATGACTATCATCGTTGTTGTGGTCAGACCCACGTGGTTGGTGAGAATGTGGTTGCAAGTTTCTTGGTGTGCCGATGCGTTCGATAGATAGCGTTTCATCGTTGCATTCATATGTGTAGGGGTTTATGTCATGCTTGTCAAATCGTATAGACGCTTATAGGGTATAGTCCTGTCAATAAGCATGCGTTCACCAAGCTTTTGTCGATGTTGCTTAACCCTTAAAAATCTTTCTGAACTGAAAATGGTGGTTTTAATTTTTAGAAAGTATTTTGTTCGTGGAAAATAAAGTCACTGCCCTTGAACCAAGGGTAGCGAACTATCATAGGGCATGCACTTGTGTCATGATACTTAAATTTGTGTCCGCGGTCTATGTCATTTTTGTCCGCTTGATCGCCGACACCTAAATTAGTTTGTTTGTTTTGTTTAATCTATTCGGATACTGTATCGAAAATCAAAAACCACGTCTCGCAATCAGGCGCCTTGATGCTGTGATGATGTCAACATTCTATGACGGCATGATATGAAAAAGATGTCATGGCGTAAAAAAATAACTCATCGTTTCGATTAAAACTATGATGGCAAATCATTTTCAAAAGAGGATTACGCCAAAAATTAGGTTGATTTGTCGACTTAGATCATATCGACCAAATATTGTTTTCGGAAAAAGCCGGAAACAGTTACGTCGAGACTTAAACTAAATCTCGTTATGGCGAGTAAAATTAAGTGGGAAAAAGCTACAAAACCATGACGAATTACCATGTTATTTCACAGTACGTCGATATAAATTAATCCGGCATGACCATATTATTGGGGTGTACCATATACGCTAGTATCGTAATTTTAGGTAACTTATAGACTAAAGTAGATATGATAATAGTGACAATTGTCGAACTTACATTTTTACGCAAGCGTATATGGTACACCCCAATACTATGGTCATGCCGGATTAGTTTATATCGACCCACTGCGAAATAACATGGTAATTCGTCATGGTTTTGTAGGTTTTTCTATGGAAGCGAATATGGTACACCCTGATGCTGTGATAATTTGATACTTTTTTAATTTAGTCTATAAATCTATCAATATTCTTAATATAAGATACACGCGCATTTATTTACATCATAATGTGACAACTTATGTCACAAATGACATTTACACAATTCTTCACTTCGACATGATACATTTTAAACACGATTTAACCACCACGAACAGAATTTTAACGTTCTATTTTCAGACCCGGCCAACTACGGAAACGTATATGGTACACCCCAATAATGTGGTCATGCCGGAATAATCTATATCGACTTACTGTGAAATAACATGGTATGTCGACATAGTTTTGTAGCTTTTCCCACCTTAATTTTACTCGTCATAACGACATTAAGTTGATGTCTCGGCGTAAATGTTTCCGGCTTTTCCCGAAAATATATTTGGTCGACATGATCTAAGTCGACAAATCTACATAACTTTTGGCGTCATGCTCTTGTGAAAATGACTGGCCATCATAGTTTTAGTTGACACGATGAGTTATTTTTTTACGCCATTACACCTTTTTTTATATCATGTCGTTGTAGAATTTTGACATCATCACAGTATTGCAACATTGGTTCATGACTTCCGACGTCGAACAGATTTTTAATTTCTTGTATATTCTTTCGAAACACGTAAGACCTCAGACAGTCCATTTTTACAGCAGGAATGCTTGGTATAAATGTAAAAATAACATACACTGTTTGCAAACAATAAATATTAATGTGTTCGTTGGATTGTATGAGCGTTTAGAGAGCTTAAATCTCGATTGATTCATTTAGATATTTTTCTTTAACTAATACTTGCAAAACGTGTGTTTCACGATCCACACTTTTTTATATTGCAGATTTGTGTCTTAGTGGCCCTGATATATGTTGACTCATCGTTAGCTGTACTTTCAAATCAAGAAAGGGATGTTTGGATTTCGTGTTATCACAAACAGGGCTATACGCGTCTGGATATATGTGGATTTTTGCTTTTCCTACACAACACTGCTCTCAGTTTGAGCCAACTGAAACGGATACTGCGAAGATAAGGGCTCAAAAGACGCAACGCGTCGTCTCCTCTTCCAGACGTTATACGAGCGATTCGCTCAGTATATAAAAGAGGGATGGCTGTTTGTGGTTATAAAACTATATGGAAACTGGCTAACACAACCACAAATGTCAAAGTAACCCAAGAAATAACAAGGTGTGTATTGAAGGTAATTGATCCTGAGGGTGTTGCTCTCAGGTCTGCACATCGCCTGCGACGCAGAGTCTATACCAATAAAGGTCCTAATTTTACTATACACATTGATGGGTATGATAAGCTATTGCCTTTTGGAATTGCAATACACGGGGCGGTGGATGGATTTTCCAGATGCATATTATGGCTGGAGGCATGTAATTTGAATAATGACCCTCGAATTATTGCGGGCTTCTTTGTTTACTTTGTGAAACGGATTCGTCGCCTTCCTCGTCTGGTTCGTGGCGATGCAGGGACAGAAAAAGTTTGGGTACGGGCTATGCAGATAGCGTTTAGGTTTAATGACAGAGATAACATGTCTGGAATGAACAATTACATGACAGAGAGATCCACTGGCAATTAAAGAATTGAACGTTTTTGGATAAATTTAATAGTCAGTTTTACTGTGTTTTGGAGGAACTATTTTAACGATATGGTAGACAGCGGCTTGCTTCGGATTGATGATCCTGTGCATTTAGAATGCTTGGGATTCTGTTTCATACCATTAATACAACGTGATCTGAACTCTTTCACCCATCTATGGAATTCTCATCGGATTCGGCAGCAAAGACATGTGGAAGCACCAAATGGGATACCGATAGTAATGTACTACCAGCCTGAGGCGTATGGAACAGGAGATTTTTCATTTCGGCTTCCTTGCGAATTGGAAACCATTGATCGTCTTCAAGAGAGATACTTTGTAAAGAAACCACAATTTGGATGTAAAGATGACTTCATACCCGTTCTAGAACATGTGTGTGAAATGCAGCGCGAGCAACTGCCAATTCCTGAATCGATTGAAAGTGCGACTTTTTTGTTCTTGGCCTTGACTGAAATATTGGATGGTTACTAATTACATATGCAAAAATATATGCTTAAAAAGTGGTTATATTTTGCAAATTCAATCGTTAAGTTAGTTTAGTTCAAGTAAGTTTCGTTTCGAGTTTTATTTACAATGTGTCGATAAGCAACACAAAATTGATATTCTTGTTATTGGAATTGATCATGAAGTAGTTAAACGTTGTTTTTCTTTGCTAAAATAAATTCACTCATATTGTTGTACACATTTACAAACATTGCAAACTTGGCAAAAACAGATTAATCGTGTTCATCATTTCATTGTTAGATTGCAAAAGAATGAATGAAACGTCACTTATTGTTTGAAAACATGGCGGTCATTTAGTCATGAAATCCTCGTAAATTGTGGAATGTTCCTTTCAAAATATGGTTCTTTCAAAAGATTTATTAACATTTCATTTCAAACTTCAATATATTAAACGAAACGACTGTTGTAAATCTTATATTTAATATTAACACGGGCGCAAAAATATCATATGTTTATTTTGTATTTTCTAACTTGATTTGCTGTTTCTGAAACTCTAGTGTATATAGTACATGTTTGAAATAAATGTTCATACTGCAATTCGATCTTTATTTTTTTTTAATGGTCAAATAATTCGTTTTTGAGGAAATGGAAAATTTTTCAAATGTGACAAAAAATTGGGCTATTTGTAGATCTATTTTAGGGTTAATTAATGTGATCGGTCTTTCATCGTCGTCCGTCAAAATTTTCACTAAAGCAAAATCACCTACTCAGCTGTGTCAATAATACCAAAACATGAACAGTCTTTAAAGCTAGTAAACACTAATATATATATACTAGTATTGATTATTGTTAATATTATTATAATATGGCTTCTGCATCTTTGTTAGTTCTCAATGTTTTCTGGTTCATGGATCAGTATTCCATATGGTACTGTCGAGCCAGGTTGACATAACATAGTCAAAGAATGCTTCTGTCTCTTTTGACATTGCCCGTTCAGCAGACCTGGATTAATCAACGTATTTTATTACAATATATGAAAAGGAAATGTTTATGCGCTGTCTTATTACTGTACATACTAATACTTGTATACATAATGTTTATTCGCTTAAGAATATTCAACTTTCAACTTAAAGGCTATTGCCCACGTCGAAACTCCCAGCCCCCTTGTTAATGCAATGTGGTATAACCGACTTCTGCCCAGTCTATTGCATCACTTGGACTCGTCCACTATGAATAATCGCATGTTTTTCCTAGATCGGTCTTTCATGTGCTGGTCGATCATCCGAGTAAGTCTCTAATGTATGATTTTTTTAATTTTTCACTCTCCCTCCCACTCAATTACTTATTGTAACGCGATGCTTGCCAGGTTTTGGTACATTTCAGTGGTGTTGGTGCATTCGGCGATCCCCATTGAAGCCTACATCGTCATGGCTGGGACTTCACATTGTTTTGACTACAGTCAGTCGGTCAAGTCCAGAAATGGGATGCTGCGCAATAAGATGTTCTAGTGTTGAAGAACAAAAAACTGTTTATCGGCACTGTTTAGTGAACACACTTCCCGCTTGACACAGGGATTGTCATTTTGAACTTTTATTTTCCGCCGTTCTCGGGGAATCTGTATTTTATTACAAATCGTCCCAGCCTTGACATTTTAATGTCAAACGTTTCAAGAGAATAAGTTGTGGTTAAACTTTTTGTCGTTGAATAATTGGAAGAACACATGTTGGAATTAAAATGTTTACCTGTTGAAAGCACACGTAATCTGTATTCCGGGCAGAAATGGTATTGCCACAACTTTCGCATCCAGGGGCATCAATGGATTGACGGCCTCGCGTCTATTGACGTCGCCTAAAGGCACACTGTGTTTATGCACCTCACAACAGCCTGGCTCCATCTTAAGCGCGTGCCATAGTGCTGAAATATTACATGTAAACGTTGAATGAAGATTTGGCATCTACATTTTTACATAATTACACATGGAATAACTCTTCTCACATTACTAAATGATTGAACAAGCTAAAACATAATAAATCATGAAAAACGCGACTAACGCTACCAAATGATTGAAAAGGGTAAAAACAAACCGACCTCAAAGTCCATCACAAAGCTTTGGACAACTGGTTAATCTCGCCCCAGACCTTAAATGTGGCGAAATATTGTGACATAGTTTGCAATTCTTCTTCTTGACACCATGACCAAGAGTAGAAGCATCTGCCTCGACGAATCTTTATGTGGCAATAAGGCGTGTACAAACTGCAGTTTACTTAACGGCTTGTGGACGACGTGGAAAGGCCTTTGGACTGCTGAAGTCTTGTCAGCTGTTTAGTGGTGGCGAACTCTATAGTCCTTTGTTAGATTAAATAAGTACATATGTTCAATTGCAAGTATGTAGAGTAATGCTTCTCATGGGCACGTTTGTGGATGAGCTTCAACGTCTGTGGTTTTTGAAGGTTGAAGTCTGTGGCGCTGAAAACTTGTATGTATAGCCTCTTCTACTATTCCTGACCTCCCGTTCGTTAGGCGGACACCATCTCCAATACGCTACGATTCAGACGATTTGTGACATCTTGTTGGATTCTTCTGTTTCAGATATAAACATGCTTAACAATTAATTTCTGGTGTGTACGAAATAATCACCAAATAAAGATTTAGTTCTAGTTTGCATACTATTAAGTCGTTGTTGTTTTTTTCAATTTTTAGAAGTTGTTATTTATTTGATAGTTATCAATGACTATAACGCCGATCATTCTCATGATCTCCGGTGTTCGTTGGAAAGAAGGTTATGTTTACAGACCAGTTGACGAGTGACGTCACGCGCACCTGCAAAGTTTAGAGTCCGCCCACTGGTTGGCAAAAAGAGGTAGAATTCATATAAGCGCATATAGAGATTGTTGACAAAATCATCGTTTTTAAGGAAAATCATGCACAATATCAAATATAAATTTACTAATGTCTGAATAAAACATTAGCATGCAAGGAAATGCATCATTGGAACGATTATATTGTTGTTATTATTTGTTTTTACTAACAACGAACTCGGGAGTGGAACACAATATAAGAGCTCGATATGTGGTAACCACAAAAATCTCTCTACTTGGTACTTCTTCGCGACCATTTTTAGTTCAAACATTCTCAGAAATTGAAATTCTTTCAGAATAAATTAAATTTAATGAACGAAAACAAATAAGGATGATAACAAACAACCAATAGGTCAATTTTATGTACGCAACATAGGGTAACTGATCTGAACATTATGTCTGAAAAAAAAACAACACAAAGACCCATAAAATGTATTGTATAGGTCTTTGGAAAAAACTAACCTTGTTACACATTAATTAAGTTCTCTTGACTAATGTAGTTGTTTTATTTAATTGTTCACGCTAATTTTGATAATCTTTGTTGCAGCATTTATATCCCGGTGTTTAATTGTACCTTTGTTCATCACAAACCGATTATCTCGTTATGATCGGATACTGTCCAAACAATTACAAACAAAACATGGTGTCATATACCCAAGGACCTATACGTGGGTCCCTGCATAAACCAGATGTGGCAGATCTGTGTCTGGTCATAATCTCATTTAACACAAGTGACGATACCTCCATGTCATCTCTTGGCATATTGAGCAGTCATTTTAGCCAAATTTAAAAGCTTAAATACTGAACAGTTGCTTCAATAAAATATTTTAACATTAAAAAAAGAAGACATTTGTCGGAAACGGATTTACAGGAACTAGAGTATATTTATATATATTAGCCAGTTGAATCATAATAATACATTGTTTAATAGCTATACATTTAAAATATTGTGCAAATGTACTGCTACGCAATTAAGGTATTTAACAGGTACCGGCAAAAGTAAACTTCGCTTTTACGTGTAAAGATTGTAAATTACTGCAGTGTACGAAACACCATCATGAACACAAGCAATCACAATAGGGTAAAAAATAATTGCGTTAAATAAATTACATATATGCAGTTGTCAAAAAACGCTAGATTTTTATCACTCCTTATTACTAGTAAAGAGATTTCAATATACATGCAAAGACAGTTCAATTTGCATAATATGCAGGGATTTTCCGTTTGTATCCAAAATTGTATTAATATTGTCATTCAATGTAAACGAAACGAAAATTCATTCAATGTAAAATAAAATTACCACAGTATTTAAAAATTGTAATGTATTCCGCTTTTTAGGGCTATGTTTTATAATTCATTAAATGCATCTCTGACACTATCGATCGCTGATGAAAAATAACACTATCCGCACCACTTATAATTATAATACAATTAATATATGTTTTATTATTGTTGAAATATAATTTATTTAAGTCTTACTATCAGAAAGAACACGGCTAATTTATTGTTTTGTTTTGTGGAATTGTCAGTATTTAGTCTTCCGATCACGTTTACGCTATGCTTATAACTACTTTGTATTTTTATAACGATGAAATTTTATTTGTGAATATACATTTATTTAGTACTAAATATGATATATTTGCACTATTTTTTAAGAGTTTTAATGTTACTTTCGGTTTTATTACCAATTTATTGACTTAACAAAAGCCCTTTATACATGTTTTACGTTACTGTAACCTGCGTTTTTGCCAACCAGTCAGTGCGCATGCGCGGAAAATCCCGAATGTAAACAATAACATTCAACTTGTCTTGCCAGGGTGAAGCTTTGATTTTTAATTACGTAACACACACAAGTTTGTGTTAGTTTGTTTATGGATTAGTATATTAGCTTTATCAAATATATTATATGCCGCTTATTTTTGAATAAAATGTAAAACTATTTTAAGAACAACATGAGCAAGAGTTTCGTTTTTCCGTTAAATTACTTTTTAGAACAAGCACATGCGCATAGTAACAAATCTCAGCAACCAATCAGAAGGGCCGATACTTTGAGACAATTTTACGTGAAACAGCTTACTACAGGGAGCTATAGTCTAGCGAGTATTTTGTCAAAACATTGCCGATTCAAATGCTGTTTTCATTGTGATGTCCAAGAATACATATTTAATTATAGATTTACATATAACACATACGTGTTTTGTATTTGTTCACTTCCAAACTTCGTATGTATTCATTAGGAGGCCGATACTACGGAAAGACATGCATTAAATCAGGGACCTATACAAACTTGTTTGTATATGTCCCTGATTAAATATATCCTCTATTCCTATAACTTCGTGCAGCCCTATAAGATCGTGTACTTTTTTATGACGTAAACTTCTAAGCAACATTCGAACGAACGTGCCCGAAAACTGTTCACTTTTGTAACGCGAGAATTCCACAGCCGATAAGACAAAAATCATGAGGAAAAAACAATAAATATGATATAAATTGTCCGTTTTTCTGACCTCTTTCCAAAGAAATAGCCTAAACAATGTTAAGAATCTGCACATTTCCTTCACCAGACGGCTATGTTTGTCAATGTTTTGATCGTAAAATGTTGTAAGAGTAGTTTCCCTTGGAGGCCCGTCTCGAATTTGTATTGTGCTCTCTGTACTTTGCATTACGATACGATTAAAGTATGCTGTGTATGCGGGAAATTTTACCCCCAAACGATGACACAGGATCACACGTTAAGATCGTGTCCGGTCTATTGCAATAAAGGTTCTCACTTCGTCAATTTGGGATTTTGTCACAAAACAACTGTCATTAGAAGGGGTGACAGCCTTTTATGCCCCCATTGTGAATAGAATTTTATTTAGCTATTTTCCGTTAGTAAATACACTTTATCTAGACCTCTGAATACAGTTATCACAGTTCATATTTCGTTTTTATGAATACCAGTTTTGTTTAAACCATTATTTTCAATACAGTTTATTCACGAAATTTATCTAAAACAACACATATTTAATACAAATAAACACATATTCACAAAAACATATATATCGGCAATTATAAACACATCCCAGGGCCTCGCTGTGACGTCATCAAAATCGGTGCACGATCTTATAGGGTAATTCTGTGTGACGCAGACTACCATATACATGAATGTTTAAAGGTACGTTATTATATTATTATTATCTGTCAACCAACATATTTCACTCGTTATTTGTTAAACAATAGATAAACCATAAAGTATACATCAAGTCTAGTTATTGTCTAATGAATTTTCATGAAAGATATGCCATTGAAATTTAAGGTGCACGAACTTATAGGTTTAGAGGCTAAATGTTCGAAAAATTGTGTTCGTTTTTTTGGTAAAAACAGATATATGTCAATTGAAATTCATTTACTGGCATTTGGTAGAGGCTGATACTTTTTCCTTTTATTATGAAAAAAACTTGAATAAAAATATAGTTTAATCAAACTTTTATCATGGGAACCAGACTGCGTGTTGGTACCGTTTTGAAATGTTACCGTATTAGATGGAATGTTACCGTATTGACCCATCTAGAAATTAGATATCAAACTCCAACCTCCGCGCAGTGATTTGATGGGAACCAGCAGTTGTATGTGAGAGCATGGAACGACAACTCTGCGTGGAGATTGATCAAACTCCTCACAGCAGTTACTTCCCTTGGGCATTCTAGTATAAGGGAGACCACTGCGTAGGAGATTGATTAGATATATCAGTGTAAGGGGGTATGAAAATTACATATCTTTAGGGAAGGGGTAAACTATGGTCTTTAAAAATCAAGTAGGTATTTATTAGATGTATTTCTTGTGTAAGGTTTTAGCAAGAATGTCTCCAAATTTTGGAAAATCACATCGAAACTAGTGGTAGCTCCCTAGCAATGAAATTTTGAATCTTCAAAAAGGAGGTTTTGACTTTGGGCTTTTCACTTTCAATATTTCACGCTGCAGAAACAGAAGACAACGTTGAAGGTAAATTGTGAAAAATCTAAACGTATGGGAGACTCTTTTCTATGGGGTGCCTGGAAATACCGAATTCCACTTTTCACCGAATTACAACGGAGTACCGAATATCATTACCAAATTACACAATGCTTCAACCAAAATTAACTGTCAACTGACATGTTTTTTATTTAACTTTATAGTAAACAACATTTTTTAGGGTTGCGTCATAGTTTTGTTAATTGTGTTATGTTTCAGCTTTTCTTCTTTTAAGACGACAGTTGGAAAAGGTGAAATTTGCGCATATCTTAAAACCAAATTCCACTTAAAATATTTAATTTATCCTTTATCACAATGATTAAAATCAGTGTCCGACAAATCCATTGCCCGGAGCCCGGGGGCTACCGAAATTTTTAATCTGGCTACTGAAATTTTCCAGCTGACGCCCACCGGGCTACTATCAATCTATAAGAGCGGTAGCCCGGTTTATTGACAGACATACGTAGAATAAACACGCTGACCATGTGTTTGTACACTGTGTATTGCTTATAATCCGATAACAAAGTGCAATCAATTATCTAATCAGTCACCGATCACTTGCGGTAATGTCTTAAACAGTAACAGTGTATTTTAATCATCCAATCAGAATCAACATTTGTCCTCTGCTAATAATATAATGAGAGCCGGATGGATAGTTGGCGCACATGATGCAACATCATTTCGCAGTTCTGAATTCTTTGTTAACCGTAACAATGAGTAATAGCGACAACGTTTTTGATGTCGTTAAATATCTAAGGACGACAAACATTAAATAAATCAAAACAATACCGAACGAAACCGAAAATGAATATTAATGACAACTTTGTGAACGCGGTTAACACCTGCTAATTAGTTTGCATTGTCAATTAATAATTGGATTAATCGACTGTTAATCAATGATCCCATATATGCCCGATTTATATTTTTAAACCAAATTATGGGTGGGTAATATAGACGATAAGAGTCATAAACACAAACTTTGAAATTTTCTAAAGTGTCAAATGAATTTCGGCATATGGTTCTTATTAAAGATATGATGAAATAAGCTCCCAATCAGGACCGTTGTATTGCAACATGCGTAAATAACCTGCCACGGTTTGCACGCATTGTGTACAGCTATTTTAGGTTACAAAATTCTTCATTTAAGAAATGAATTTCTTTGTCCTGATAAAAAGCGCGCGAAAATTGGCGTGGGTGTATTTATTTGTAAATAAAAATTTCGTAGCTGGTACAACATTGAGATCATTTAATTTCCATTAAAAGTTTCGTTGTGAATTTCAACTAAAGTACTGGGGTATCTCGCGAATTATTTGGCATTGACATTTTCTCTTAATAAAATAACATGTAAACACGCTGTATCGTTACCGTTACGCTGTATCAGTTCCTTCATTATTGAAACAAGTATTGTATTGTATACTGACTGCACACAAGTGTCGTAACATATGGATGCAATACGTAAATTCGGACAGTACTTAAAGTCGGACACAAGTAAATAAATGATTTAATACTCTTGATTTCTTGAAACTCGGTTTTTGTCGTTAAAAAGAGCAATTGTATTGATTAACACCATACTAGTCAATTTTATTGATCATCTAAACGCTTTATTTACGTTTACGACTTAACGTGCTGTCCGAATTTAAGTACACATACATGTGCACATACATGTAATATCTACATGTAGTATATGATTTTCTTTGGTACATTTACATTTAAGTACACGGTGCCTGTACTGTAACATTAATTTACGATATTGACTGTGTACATCAGACTACTTGCTGTTTTATGTATATGTATGTATACATATTATGTATATGTAAATGAAGAAATAAAATAAAGATGAAAACCTGCCTCGTTATCATTTTGTAGGAAAATTTTATGGGCTACCAAATATTTATATTGGTAGCCCAGTGGGCTACCTGAAAAATAAGAAATTTGTCGGACACTGTTAAAATGCTCAACATGTCGATTTAAATTTGATGAGAGCCTAAAGATGATAAAGAATTACCGAATTACACATTTTATATTTAATTGAGGACCGAATTACACTTTCACCGAATTCCATTCCACTCCCATATTTACCCGAGAAACGAATTACACATTCAGTTGGGTGTGTGATTTGAAGGTGTAATTCAAGTAGTTGAAAGTTATAAATGGAGTAACGGAAAAAGCAATAATAGTAAAAAGCAAATGGATTGAGTTAAGCGAAATGGATCATATTTGTTAATATCCAGCTTCACATTTAATTAAAGCCGTCTTTAATTAGATTATCTCTATACTGTGAACTTAATAAAAAGTTCACAACGGTGATGTGGCTCCATCCCTGTTTTTTTTAAATGTACACAACATTTAAGCAATAAGAGAAATTAGTTATTTTAGCAGTATGTATTTTTCCAGTACAGTAGCCAAGGGCCTGTGTATTGAGCTGATAAGATACGGATCAATACAGCATTTTGCTGATGCACAGTGTAGACTTCCCTTGTTTTAGTATATTAATTGTTATTTGCCTGATATTAATGAATGGTATTTATTCGGGTCTACCGACGTTATGTTAAAAGTCGTTTAATGTGAAAAGCTGGGTTTCTTACATAATTTCAATTTTGTACTGACGGAATAGTATTAATTTTTAATTATGTGTAATATAATTATTACAATTTAGCAGTCAAATTATTAATATTCTGAGATTTTTAACTCATTTGAATTGTGACATTTATTATTCCTATTATCAGTATGCATCACGCAAACATGCACTTTTATGATTAAAATCTATTCTTATAAAATTGAATTAATAGATGCAGCTTGGTGACAATGTTTATTAAAATTTCTTTCGTCACTTAAATATTTTACAAAAATACACCTGTGTTTCTATCTTAATAATTATGCAAACAACGCATGTTTTATCCACGTATCTTTTTATCAAACACTTGTTTATATCTATTTCATACATGTTATTCAAAATTAGCAGTCAAACGTTTTTTTAAATGTCAATATGGGTATAATAACACTCGCATTATTGAAGAACCCGTATCTAATCGATACCAACGATCATTGTAGTTCGGTTGTAATTTGGTGAAAAGTGGAATTCGGTGTTTCCATGGACCGTTTTCTATGTGAATAAACACAGCACAGGGATGAAATTAATGATTAATGTAGCCAAAACTAGGATTGCATTCTGTTTGAATATACTGTGCATGCCATGAAATGGGTCAAATTTCTCAATTTTTCATTAAAAATTAGGTGGGTGGAGGGAAAGATCAAGGGCCATAGTTTCACAAGTGAAGAAGCCAGCCTTGTCTTTGCCATTTGGTTGTATTTTCAATGTATGTTGCCTATGTTATGACACTGACGCATAAAGGCTTTCTTGTGTCACTTTCTGTTTAGATGAAATGGATTTGACTGTTTGCGGCCTTTCGGAACTCGAAATTTGGTCAAAAATATATCCCCTGCCCCCTAAATCTCAACAAACAAGAAAAGAAAAGGTGTAACAACAGTCAACACATTGATAAATGCTAATGTATTTGATCAATATTCTCCGTTAGATTATGCATAAAACAAGTATTTTCATTAAAGAACATGTATATTTCTATTATGTAAAATTATTAAAAAGCGAATGATATTTATGACGGGTGATGGAAGTTTCTACTTTTTTCTAGTCCAACTTGTTGACGCTCTCAAATATTAAGCTACTTTTTATAGTGGTAATATTAAGCCCATTTAAAAAGTATCTCTAAATTCTTTGCGCGTCTTATAAATGAGACTACTTTTTCTCTAGTTCTTCTTGAATGCTCTAAGCTTTCATGAGTACATACGTACAGCCCAGCGACTGTGGACAGATAGCTGTTAATAATATCGATGAGTGACCCGAATCGACGCTGCCCTAATTCGACGCAATTTTTGTTTTGCCTCTGTTTGATACATAAGCGACATCCGTTGACGTCATACAATAGCACATGGTACACTACGCACAATTTACTATAGTTGTTGTTTGTTATGTGGAAAATAGCGGGTTAAAAGATAAGATATGGTTGATTGGTTTGCAATTGATGGATTTTTATGTATTTTACTTAATGCAAAACTTTTGAACACTTTATACCCAATTGTCTTTGTAAATAAGACTGTCGGATAATACATCGGTTTCACTATTTCATTCATAAGTCACTTGACTGCCATTTGACAAAACATTGTATAAATAGATTAATTTTCACTATGAAAAAGGTGTACGCATAACTTTTGATTTGAAGTCAGGATATGTTTTTGGTTATGCTGTAATACAATTTTAACTACATGTAGCAAGTGTTTATGTTGGTAATTGCATATACTGTTTATTACTTATTTTCATTTACTTAATTATAATTGTAGGTTTCACAAAAGAAGTACAGGTTATATTCACCTACTTCAAAAACACAGCTTATGGCAAGGGGTTGCTGACAGGGGCCCCTATTAAAACCACTGCCAGAAAGTATGGCATCCCAAACTTAAAAACCTTAATTATCCCCCGCTAGAGGCGGAGGGATATTGTTTTGGCGTTGTCCGTCCGTCCGGCTGTCCGTCCGTCCGGCACTTTTGTGTCCGGAGCCATATCTTGGAAGTTCTTTGGCGGATTTCATTTAAACTTGGTATGAGTATATATATGCATAAGAGGATGATGCACGCCAAATGGCATTGTACACCATCTGTTAAAAACAGACTTATGGCCCTTTGTATCTTGAAAAAATGCTTTTGAGTGTCCGGAGCCATATCTTGGAAGTTCTTTGGCGGATTTCATTGCAACTTGGTATCAGTATATATATGCATAAGAGGATGATGCACGCCAAATGGCATTGTACACCATCTGTTAAAAACAGACTTATGGCCCTTTGTATCTTGAAAAAATGCTTTTTACTATAGGCACTTTTGTGTCCGGAGCCATATCTTGGAAGTGCTTTGGCGGATTTCATTTAAACTTGGCATGAGTATATATATCAGGGTTGGCATATTGACCGGTCAATTGAGTATTGACCGGGCCGGCGGTCAATATCCGGTTAAAACTGGTCATTACTGGTCAATACTGGTCAATACTGGTCAATTGAAAATTGTAGCATGAAAACATCACAAAGGAGCTATGTTATATTAAATCAATAATTATTCTGTAATTGATAAACTTTGAGTCATTTATTGTAAAAAAAATCTTTAAAGTTGTAAAAAATTAAATCTTTATTATTTATGGAAATGGCCTTAAATATAAGGACCTATGCAATATCTTTATCTCGGTGTATCACATCTGTTACTAAAGTATTTTTACTATTGTAGTTACCATAGTATTTCACTTATCTATTGATATATCTATTTGATAAGCAGATGGACAAACAGAACTCTTGTGTTTTCTAGGGTCATAAATCTGGCCCCTAAGCCTTAATTGGTAATAAAATCCATGCAGTTTTATGTCTCTGATATTGACAATGAAGCAAATCTATTTCAGATCACTCACACATAAGGCGATTACTTGCTATTAATTTAATAGTAACTTATAAGTAGTCTCCTTTCTGTATTATGAGCGTTTTTTTTCCTTTCACATTTAAAAGTTCAATTGGTATTCAAATGATTAAGCAATCAAAGTTCTTGATTTTGACAACAAAAATGTTTTCCAATTGTGGGTCTACTATAGACTCTTCTTTTCAATTATTGTTTTCTTTGATTAATTATTTCTTATTATGTTTTTTATTTTTATATCAATGGAAAATATAAGAATTTTTCACTATTTTGTTTAAAAATTATTTAAAGAAATCTAGGCAAGAAAACATGACAAGTAAAGGTTGTGTCAAAAAGGTGCCATTTAAGGCCCTATTATCAGTTTTGGGTGCCCCATCCTGTATAGGTGAGGAGACTGTGGGGACAGTGGGGCATGAGGAACAACTCATACACAGTAATTGACAGGTTCTTGCTGAATCAAGCACAGAATTATCTGAGAATTCATAATTCATTAGAATTGAAAAAAAGTTCAATCGACCAGAAAAATCCAATCTACCAACTTTGACTAATTTGCAAAATGTCGAGAGATTGGCCTACAAATTGCATGAACAGGTATAAAATAGTGGGTATAAATAGCTTAAGACATTATTGGCAACATGTCTGTTTAATTTATATTATCAATATAGTTTAATTAGGCATGGAATATTAATTAAAATTGGGGCTAAAGTTCAATCGACCACTATTGACCAGTAATGACCACTTCAGGAGTATTGACCGGGGCGGTTTTAACCGGTTAAAACCGCTGGTTAAAACCGGGGGCGGTCGATTGGTGCCAACCCTGATATATATGCATAATAGGATGATGCACGCCAAATGGCATTGTACACCATCTGTTAAAAACAGACTTATGGCCCTTTGTATCTTGAAAAAATGCTTTTTACTATAGGCATTTTTGTGTCTGGAGCCATATCTTGGAAGCGCTTTGGCGGATTTCTTTGAAACTTGGTATGAATATATTCCCGCGCCAGAGGCGGAGGGATATTGTTTTGGCGTTGTCCATCCGTTCGGCTGTCCGTCTGGCACTTTTGTGTCCCGAGCCATATCTTGGAAGCGCTATGGCATATTTCATTTAAACTTGATATGAGTATATATATATGCATAGTGTTTTATACAGGAAGGAAAAGGGGCGTGGTGCAAAATTTCAAAAAAGGGCACTTTAGCGCGCGACATCCATAAAAAGGGCACAAATATATCTGTATAGTGACTTAATAACAAGCTTTGTTACAAACAAACATTATATGTATAGTTTTGAGATTTATTGTTGAATAATTAAACCAACAAAATCCAGAATGTATATTTTATTATGTGTTTTATATTTTCATGTAGTAACAAAAAAACAAGATTAAACACCATAGGATATATATCTTATACAAACGATAGCTTTTCAAAGAAGTCTTAGAATACTGTTAAATGAGTTACCCTCTTAAACAATTATTTATATTTAAAACGTTACACACATTGCACAAACAAGTCCTTTATATGCATCTTTAAAGTGTTGCCGCATAAAATTGTAAACTGGTATTGTTTTCACTTTGAACTTTCATGACCACGTGTTGTATTGGGTACATTTTATTTCGCAAAAAGTGTAACTAGGAACGGCGCCGTACTGTCTTTTGTTCATTGTCAATTAATTCAATACACGTTAATTGGTCTCCGATATAAACTTGTTTTGCTTAAAAAGCAATTTGCATCAATTTCTAATTTACGTTTGGTCGAAAGTGGAATGCCAAAATCGGAAAGCGTACGTTGCGACATTCTAAACACGAATGATAAGTGGTATAAGTTCAATATTTTTGTAAAATTCATATCTGTGTTTGCCAATTAACATATTTTGACAAGTTACAAACGGGTCATAATGTTCTTAATTGAACCAGTGGTGCAGGCCATTACAACAATTAACAACTTTTGGCCAAACAGGGTCCAAGACGGGGTATCAACTTCTTTGCCGACATTCTTACGTTATTGTAATCAAAACATCGTGACAATAAACAAGCACGTGCTCCAATTAAGCGCGGTCTGCCTAACCGTGAACAGCAAACGTGTTAAGATTGTCGTCTGCTACAATTCATCAACACACATCTACTGTGAGCCTGCGCCAATTCTATTGGATAGGAGACGGAGCGTTATTTTAATCGACAGCTTTAATATGTCACGGGTTGCTATTTTCGGCGTATGGCCAATTTTCAGGAAGTACAGTGGACGTCATGGGGTTTTGTAATCGGCGTATGGAAACAATTATCGGGCGTAATATACGGCCGCACGCCGCTTAGTGCAAGCCCTATAAATTAATTTTTATTAACTTAAAACTGTTTTGCATTAAATTGAAAACAAATCAATATTTTACAGATACAACTGGTGTTTTTTTTTTAATTTAATTACGCGTAAAAATAAATGTTTTGATATAACTGAATTATGCATGAAATGCACATTTTCCACGTGAATAACATCGAGGTTTTCATCAAGTCTCCTAAGTAACTGTGCACGATTGTATCCGGACCGATTAGTGTTACAAAGCCACTGAAATTATCGATTGATATTGACACATGGTTATTCACGCATGACGAATTCACAACCGCGCAAATCTTCGCTGATAATAGTCGGCTTAGAAGTTTGGTTAAGAGGCAATTAAGATGTTATCAATAAGGTCGCGCACGGCGGAAAACAGGGCGGCGGCCTTTAAAAAGGGCAGCGTGGCGCTGATTTGCTTTGAAAGGGGCAGCGAGGCTCTTCAAAAAAGCGGCTTGGCGCCGCGCCACGCTAAAACGGCCTGGATAAAACACTAATGCATAAGAGGATGATGCACGCCAAATGGCATTGTACACCATCTGTTAAAAACAGACTTATGGCCCTTTGTATCTTGAAAAAATGCTTTTTACTATAGGCACTTTTGTGTCCGGAGCCATAACTTGGAAGCGCTTTGGCATATTTCATTTAAACTTGGTATGAGTATATATATGCATAAGAGGATGATGCATGCCAAATGGAATTGTACACCATCTGTTAAAAACAGACTTATGGCCCTTTGTATCTTGAAAAAATGCTTTTTACTATAGGCACTTTTGTGTCCGGAGCCATATCTTGGAAGCGCTTTGGCATATTTCATTTAAACTTGGTATGAGTATCCCCCGCCAGAGGCGGAGGGATATTGTTTTGGCGCTAATCTAATTAATTACCACACCCCACATTATACCCACCTCTCACTCCCCCCTTACCCCCCCCCCTACCCCCCACCCCCCCAAAAAAAAAAATTTATTTTTTTAAAACATCTAATTAATTACCACGCCCCACATTAACCCCCCACTCACCCCGTATGTCATGGCAGATGTGTTCACTCTGCAACACTCTGAAAATTGAGCGTATGTAAACGTTGAATGTTTTTGTGGGAAACTTACGACTTTTTAATTCACCTAAATAAATTGTGAAGGCTTAAGAACCTTCCTTTGTCTTAGTTTTGTGTTATTGTCCTCCGTCCGTCCATCTATCTTTATGTTCATCCGTCCAATTTGCACCCATCCTCAAACAAAGCATATGTTGCGGGGGATACCTTGGGCCTTTCAGGCCCTCTTGTTGATTTAATTAATTTCGGTTCCATATTGCTTTTACAGTGATACAAATTTAAGTACAACAACCATGAGTTAATATTTTATGCATTCAGTCTCCACAGGAGTGATATTTACATTGAAATCAGGTAACCAATCATATGCGTCGTTTTAGGGCGCTCTCAACAAATATGGCCACCGTAACATAGACTTGGGTCATTATGTTTTTCAAAGAATTTTTGTTGATAACACAATCAATTGAATTTAAAATGTGTAAATAAAAGGTACATGTGTAATGAAATAACAAAATTAATTACATAAATCCCTATATTGAGCAACAAAACTTCAACTAACTGCTTGTATGCGGCGAAATTGGGCACTCGAGGATACGTTTTAGGTGTGAATCATAATGGGAAACTTTCGCACATTTTATTGTCACCTCTTAATCCTATGGCCTGAGTCTCTTGGCTTAATTTTCTGGATATAAAATTTGGGACAATTAACTCCCCTGTTTTTTACAATGATTAGTTTATATTGATTAAAATATCACGACTGGTATATTACATGTTCCCCGGGTACATGTTAGTAGTACCCAAGCTGACAATGACCAATTGAGCCTTACTATCTCAAGATAAAGTTTCCAAAACATGCAAAAATAAATATAAAAATGTTTGTAGAAGACAGTATTCTTTTATTTTAATCATTTAGGGATTGGCTTTTATTGCACAGTACTTATTACCCGGTATTGTTGACCAGAGCCCTACTTTAAAAACAAGTTGGCCTACCAAAACATATCTTAACCCTGCAATATTGTTTTTCATACAAAAATATAGAAAAAAACATGCACTAATATATCAAGATTAGTTTTTCAGACCACTTAATGTTATGATTGTAAATGTCAAGTGGTTTGCAATATTTTTACACATTTGTAAGTGTTTTGACCATATATGTATATCTCTCATAAAATTTTCTATGAATGAACATTTTCAGAATGGCACATACACAGAAAAGTGTGGCGGCCTCCAAAAAGTTCAAAATGAGAAAACAAAAAACCGAAAGCAATACCTTGGAAAGTGACATGAAAAGCGAGAGTACAATTAGAAAGGACTTTGATCCCAAAATCCAAACTAGTTTAGACACTATATCGGCTAGAGTAAATCCAGAGACATTAAATTCAGACCAAACAATAGATGACTTGAACTCTGTTAGTGTCAAAATTGAGACTGATGAATGGTATAGTACGGCTTCTGATTTTTATTCTGATTGTGCCAAATCAAAACAGGTTCTATGGGAAGAGAGACATCCAGATTGCAACAAACAAGATGGCTTCACCTCTGAATGTGCGAAATCAGAACAGATGGAATGTGAAGTTATGCGTCAAGATGTTACCAGACAAGCTTGCTTAAATTCTGAATGTGTGAACAAAAACACGACTTCCAATTCAAATGCACAAGATGAGCTCCATTCTGTATTTGGGGCAACACAACAGTCTCTAAATCCAATTACAGACCAGGATTATTTATCAACAAATGACTTCAATAATAAATGTGGTATAGCTAAACAGAATATTAAGACAGAAACAGACAATGAAAATACAACAGTAAATACAAGTACATGTTCAAAAACACCAGAGAATCAAGCTAAACTGGCCGACCAATATTCTGTATATCTGACCTGGGAAGAGATTGAACTTTCAAATGTTGACGAATTTTGTGCTAAATCAGCTGTTGGTGGAGGGACAATACAAATGGACCAATACTCCAACTTAAATGTTCCAAGACATTCGGACTCGGAAAAAGGTGACTCATTTTCATTTATATGCTATAGGAACACCCATGGCTGGCGGGCGATGTTAGGGCGTTCAGTTGAATCAGTGCTCCAGCTAGGATTTGAAAAGGGCAGGGGGGCTTTTTGTCAAAAGGGCACTTTCGACGCGCAGTATTTTGTCAAAAGGGCACTTTCGACGCGCAGTATTTTGTGAAAAGGGCACGTACGAGCGCGCGGGTGTTTCTGGAATGCTTCCTATTGCATGTGAATTTATATATTATAAATAATTGTTATTATTCCCATTATTATTAAACCATTCAAATATAATGTCTACAATGAGGATTAAAGTAATTACATTGTAATAAGAGATTTATGAATAATCATATGTAAAAAAAAAAAAAAAAATTTTTTTTTTTTGGGGGGGGGCAGGGCGGAGGTTCGGGGGGGGGGCAGGGCGGAGGTGCGGGAGGGCAGGGTGCGGCGCCCTTCGATTTAGGCCTAGCTGGAGCACTGGGTGAATTATGTCCACTCAATAACTCAACCAATTAACACAGGGTTGGCACCAATCGACCGCCCCCGGTTTTAACCGGTGGTTTTTACCGGTTAAAAACGCCCCGGTCAATACTTCCAAAGTGGTCATTACTGGTCAATACTGGTCGATTGAACTTTACCCCCAATTTTAATTTACATTCCATGCCTAATTAATCAATATTGATAATATAAATGAAATAGACATGTTGCCAATAATGTCTTAAGCTATTAATACCCACTATTTTATACCTGTTCATGCAATTTGTAGGCCAATCTTTCAAAATTTTGCAAATAAGTCTAAGTTGGTCAATTTGATTTTTCTGGTTGATTGAACTTTTTTTCAATTCTAATGAATTATGATGCTCAGATAATTCTGTGCTTGATTCAACAAGAACCTGTCAATTACTGTGTATGAGTTGTTCCTCATACCCCACTGTCCCCACAGTCTTCTAACAGTCTTCTCACCTATACAGGTTGGGACACCCAAAACTGATATTAGGGCCTTAAATGGCACCTTTTTGACACAATCCTTACTTGTCATGTATTCTTGCATTGATTTCTTTAAATACTTTTTAAACAAAATAGTGAAAAAAACTTTAATTTTTATTGATATAAGAATGCAAAACATAATAACAAATAATTATTAAAAGAAAAAAATAATTGAAAAGAAGAGTAGATCCACAATTGGAAAACAGTATTTGTTGGCAAAATCAAGAACTTTGATTGTTTATTCATTTGAATACCAATTGAACTTTTTAATATGAAAGGGGAAAAAACCCTCTTAATACAGAAGGGAAACAAGTTAGAAGTAACTATTAAATTAATAACAAGTACAATGTAATCTTCTTGTGTGAGTGATATGAAATAGCCTAAGGGCAGATTTGCTTAATTGTCAATACCAGAGACATAACACTGCATGCATTTTATTACCAACTAAGAGGCCAGATTTATAACCCTAGAATACACAAGAGTTCTGTTTGTCCATCTGCTTATCAAATAGATATATCAATAGATAAGTGAAATGCTATGGTACCTACAATAGTTATTATACTTTAGTAACAGATGTGATACACTGAGATAAAGATATTGCCTTAGTCCTTATGTATTTGAGGCTGTTTCCATAAATAATAAAGAAGTAACTTTTTACAGCTTTACAATAAATAACTCAGAAAAAAGTTTATCAATTACAGAATAATTATTGATTTAATATAAAATGGCTCCTTTGTAATGTTTAAATGCTACAATTTTCAATTGACCAGTAAAGACCAGTAATGACCAGTATTGACCGGTTTTAACCGGGTATTGACCGCCGGCCCGGTCAATACTCATTTGACCGGTCAATATGCCAACCTATTATTAACATGGGATCACCATGAAACTTTTTAATTATGTAATAATATCAAAGGGCAGTTTTTACAACAAGCAAGATTGCAATAAGCTGTTGGTAGTTATGGTCCATGATTTGAAAACACCTTAGTTTACCTTATCTGCTTGCTTAATCCGATTGTTTACGTCATGGGATCATCATGAAACATGGTGGCTTTGTTTGTGGGCATTAAATATCCACCAAGTTTGATAATCAGCTAAATTGCAGTAAGCCTCCCTATATTAAGGCCCTTGCATTATCAAGTATTTGCCAAATTAAAGTCCTCGGCTTTCTAATAGGTAGTTAAAAAGCTGAAGAGATTTCATTGGAACCGAAATACAATAAAAGTGATGTGAATTCCCGAAATAGCATGTTGAGGGTTGAATGTGAAGCTGTTGTATCTGCTGAACATTTCTAGATTAGATACAGTAGTTTTCATTTATTGACTCAACCCTTTCTGTGGAGACTATACAAGCTGATTCAAGGTGACAGTTAACACACATGAATTTTTTCTTCATTATCCCCACGCTTTTTGAAAAGCGAGGGGATATTGTGGTTATCTCCGCTGTCCGTCCGTCCTGGCCACTATCTTCTCCTACACTATTTGCACTAGAACCTTGAAACTTGCACACATGGTAGCTATGAGCATATGAGCAACCCTGCACTATTTGGAATTTTGATCTGACCCTTGGGTCAAAAGTTATGTTGGTTGGGGTTGGGCTGCCGGCACAGAGATTTTTACTCATTTTTTTAGGTTATTTTACTATAATTTCTTCATTTCTACACCGATTGTCTTCAAATTAATACTGAACCTCTCTAATGACAATGCGGTCAATCTAAACTATGCATGTCCCCATTACCAACCCTGGGGCGCCCCGCCCACATAAGCCACGCCCAACCAAAATTGCATTTTACTATTATTTCTTTGTTTCTACACCGTCTCACTTCAAATTGATACTGAACTTCTCTTATGACAATATGGTCAATCTCAGCTATGCATGGCCCCATTACCAACCCTGGGGCGCCCCACCCACATAAGCCACGCCCACCTAAAATTGCCTTTTACTATGATTTCTTCATTTCTACACCGATTCACTTCAAATTGATACTGAACCTCTCTTATGACAATACAGTTAATCTCAACTATGCATGACCCCATTACCAACCCTGGGGCGCCCCGCCCACATAGGCCATGCCCACCCATAATTGCCTTTTACTATAATTTCTTCATTTCTACACCCATTTACTTCAAATTGATACTGAACCTCTCTTATGACAATACGGTCAATCTCAACTATGTTTGGCCCCATTACCAACCCTGGGGCACCCCGCCCACATAGGCCATGCCCACCCAAAATTGCCTTTTACTACAATTTCTTCATCTCTACACCGATTCACTTCTAATTGATATTGAACTTCTCTTACGACAATACGGTCAATCTCAACTATGCATGGCCCCATTACCAACCCTGGGGCACCCCTGGGTCAAACATGCGGCGTGGGGATACGCTTCGGCCTCTGCCGCCTCATTTCTAGTTTCTTATAGCTGCTGTTGCTGCATTCAATATTTGACTGAAATGACTGCATCAGTATTTTGTTATCTTTTGAATGTTTAATTTTGAATCTTCTGAGAGGTGCTATGGATTTATTTATTTTTGTTGACATCATATTTAATGTTTACAAAATCTTGCATTTTCTTTGGAACTTGTATTTGTGGATTGTTTAGAATGTCTGATGTAAGAATTTAGACTTGGACATTTGTGGGGCATTTTTAACCAGGTTTTCCGAAGGAAAAAACTGGTTATTAGATTGGCGAATGCGGGCGGGCTGGCTGGCTGGCGGGCTGGCTGGCGGGCTGGCGGAATAAGCTTGTCCGGGCCATAACTATGTCGTTCATTGTCAGATTTTAAAAACATTTGGCACATTTGTTCACCATCATTGGACGGTGTGTCGCGCGAAATAATTACGTTGATATCTCCAAGGTCAAGGTCACACTTTGAGTTCAAAGGTCAAAAATGGCCATAAATGAGCTTGTCCGAGCCATAACTATGTCGTTCATCGTCAGATTTTAAAATCATTTGGCACATTTGTTCACCATCATTGGACGGTGTGTCGCGCGAAATAATTACGTCGATATCTCCAAGGTCAAGGTCACACTTTGAGTTCAAAGGTCAAAAATGGCCATAAATGAGCTTGTCCTGGCCATAACTATGTCATTCATTGTAAGATTTTAAAATCATTTGGCACATTTGTTCACCATCATGGGACGGTGTGTCCCACGAAAGAATCACGTCAATATCTCCAATGTCAAGGTCGCCACGACTAAAAATAGATTTAAAAAAAAAAAAAAACTTACAAAGGGGGTTAATTTTTTTTGGTCATTTCAAAAGTTCAGTTTGAGTTTTCTCCCTTTATCAGATTTTTTTTTCACAATGAAAACCTGGTTTTGTGACAATTTTGTCCCTTGTATTTCTTGGATGAGAGGACCCAAAATCTTAACAATATGTTAATAATATTAAATTGTCACATTATGGGCCCTTGTTTAAGTGTGCCAATTATGGAATACTCAATACTCTTTAAATCCGGTATAATCAAAAAGACTCGCACAAAATCCGTATTTTGGAAAAGTGTCTTAGTAATAACAGAAGTTTAATTTTAATGATATTTTTGCAGAGAATGCTGTGACAGGAACTCTTCCCCTTTTCCTGGAACCAACTAAGATTAAATTGGAGGAAAAGGATGACCATGTGAACAAAGTTAAAGTATGTATAAGTTACCAGTATTTTGTTTTCCTCTTATTGCAATCAATTATAGGGAGTTATTGAGCACTGTACTGGTCCATACCTACATGTGTCTGTCCTGAAGATTGTGGCTCCAACCTATCTTTTACTACTCGGTGGATCTTGCTCAAACTTTCATTGTTGAATGACTTTCATGTTTGATTACCATAATAAAGTAAGAAACATTGGCCGCAACAAGTTTTAACAGAATAATGGTCCCTACTCTGTTTTTCTGAATAAGAAAATATAGTCCCAAAATGTTCATGTTTTGTAAATCTTTAGCTGCTTGGCAGATTTGCTAAAACTTTCACTGCCTGATTAATCTTTATGTAAAGACTATGGCTAAGAATAACATTTTTGCTGTGACCAGTATTTTCGGAATACATTCCCTTTGTCTGTTGTTTAGGTAGAGTGTGTTTGTGAATGAGATATTACATAGCTGTAAGCCTGTTGCATGGGATGCTTTTTTTTTTATTTAAAGATAAATGTGATCAGAATAAAATGTGTTAAATGTAATGTATATTATTCATATTCAACACCATTGCAGAGAATGAAGATAACGATGTCCCCAGAAAAAGACAAGACTGAGTACATTCTTCAACTGAGGAACCTTGCCAGCTGTATGAGCCTGGAACCCCCAGATAATGACCATTTTCTCTGTAAGCCCAAGAACAAAACATCCATTACCTTGCATTAGAAAGTCTCACGAAAGACCAACAAACATTATAATAATATTGTTTAGCTCCCTGAGCACGTAGTTAGCAAGTTCCGCGTCATGTGTTGTGCATGGTCAACATTTGGCTTGTAACCACTCTACATACACCAGTTAAATCAATATAGAGAAAACTTTGTCAGTATAGTGAAAATATTGAATCCAAGTTATAACCGGGTCAAGTACGTTAAAAACTATGCTAATTTGTTAAGTCATTGAAAATCTGTATTACTACTCTAGAAGACACATTTATTAATCAATCTTGATGAAACTTGGTAAAAATTCTAAACTTGGCAAATTGGAAATTATATTGGGTTAAGTTGAGAGATAACTAGGACAGCAGGTCAAATTTTGCAAACCTTCTAACCCTTTAAAGCCTTGTTTATGATTCAATCTTGATAAAACTTGCTTTGATTTTTAGCTCATCTTTTTTTTGAAAAAAAATTATGAGCTATTGTCATCACCTTGGCGTCGGCGTTGGCGTTGGCGTCGGCGTCCGGTTAAGTTTTGCGTTTAGGTCCACTTTTCTCAGAAAGTATCAATGCTATTGCATTCAAACTTGGTACACTTACTTACTATCATGAGGGGACTGGGCAGGCAAAGTTAGATAACTCTGGCGTGCATTTTGACAGAATTATGTGCCCTTTTTATACTTAAAAAATTGAAAATTTTGGTTAAGTTTTGCGTTTAGTTCCACTTTTCTCAGTAAGTATCAATGCTATTGCATTCAAACTTGGTACACTTACTTACTATCATGAGGGGACTGGGCAGGCAAAGTTAGATAACTCTGGCATGCTTTTTGACAGAATTATGTGCCCTTTTTATACTTAGAAAATTGACAATTTTGGTTAAGTTTTGTGTTTAAGTCCATGTTATTCCTTAAGCATCAAAGCTATTGCTTTCATACTTGCAACACTTACTAACTATCATAAGGGGACTGTGCAGGCAAAGTAATGTAACTCTGACTGGCATTTTGACAGAATTATGTGCCCTTTTTATACTTAGAAAATTGAAAATTTGATTAAGTTTTGTGTTTAGGTCCACTTTATCCCTACAGTATCAAAGCTATTGCTTTCATACTTGCAAGATTTATGAACTATCATAAGGGGACGGTGCAGGCAAAGTTATGTAACTCTGACTGGCATTTGGACGGAATTATGGGCCCTTTATACTTAGAAAATTGAAAATTTGGTTAAGATTTATGTTTTGGTCCACTTTACCCCTAAAGTATCATAGATATTGCTTTCATACTTGGAACACTCACAAACTATCATAAGGGTACAGTAAAAGGACAAGTTGCATAACTCTGGTTGTCATTGTTACGGAATTATGGCCCTGTTTTGACTTAGTAACTTTTAATATATGGTTACATTTTGTGTTTCGATCCACTCGAAGTATCAAGGCTATTGCTTTCAAACTTCAAATACTTACATGCTATCATGAGGTTACTGTACCTGGCAACTTGAATTTTACTTTGACCTTTGAATGACCTTGACTCTCAAGGTCAAATTATTAAATTTTGCTAAAATTGCCATAACTTCTTTATTTATGATTAGATTTGATTGATACTTTGATGAAACTACTCTTACCTGACATACCACAATAGACTTCACCCAAACCATCCCCCGTGCCCTCCCCCCCCCCTCCCCCCCCCCCTAATTTTTTTTTTTTTTTTTTTTTTAAGATCATCTCACAAATGACCACCTCACCCTCACACTATACCCCCACCCCACCCCCCCCCCACCCCACCCCCCCCCCCCCAATTTTTTTTTTTTGATTTTTTTTTTTGTGTTTTTTTAAGATCATCTCACAAATTATCACCACACCCTCACACTATACCCCCCCCCCCTATTTTTTTTTAAACGGTTATGTTTGAAATACCGTCCAACCATCACACCCAAACCCCCCCCCCCCCCCCGATTTTTTTTTTTTTTTTTTTTTTTCGCCTTTTTGGAAGATAATGTAATAAATGTCCACAACCCCACACTATACACCCCTCTTCACTCCACTCCTCCCTCCTTTGTGATTGAAAATGAGAGTCCCTTCACCTTTAAAAAGAAAATAGATGAGCGGTCTGCACCCGCAAGGCGGTGCTCTTGTTTATGTACCGTAACAATTTCAAGGCCAAGTACAACTTTAGGTAAAAACTAGGTCACTGGGTTACCATATGACAAGCCATATAAATAGTCAATCTTGAAGAACATGGGTCAGAATGTTTAACTTGAGAGAAGCTATTTCTCTCAGAAGTGGTACAAAATTAGGTTCCTAGCTCAAATCTGAGAAAATTAGTGATAACACTTAAAATGCCTCATTTGTGGTTATTTTTGATAAAACTTGTTTCTTTTTCATATCGAAGCCTAAATTAAAAGTGGGTCACATGAAGTAACAAACTAAGTCACAAGGTCAAATTATTGGCCTATTTTTACAATTGTACCTTGAACTTAGGTCAGATTTTGTGTTGCAAATATCTCAGAAAGTAAAAAAACATTTGATGAAACCATATGAGCTTATTATGTGAACTGATGACTCTGGGAATATAAATAATAAAGGGTCTTGTGATGAAAAGGCTGTCTTTCAGATATTTTCTAAATTAGCGGTTTTATTCTTTTCATTATAAATATAAGTGGGTTCTTTAAATCTGATGTAGCTGATATAAGTCTTTGACTTAGTTTGATTATTGCCAAGTGTTTATTTTCCCTCTAAGACTGTGGAGAATGCAATAAGGAGTTTGATGGGGACTGCCCTGTCCATGGACCCTATAACTACATACAGGACAAAGAGGTGAAGCTGTTTTCATTTTAAAAACATAAACTACATGTAGAAAAATAAGGGGAAAAAACCAACATATTTCTATTATAGTATCATGATAAAGTATTGGTATAAAGTATCATGGGCATATGCGACTGTTACTTAGAAAGTGTTTTACCGTTTATAATGTTGATTAATATAAGAAATGCCTTAAATATGCACTTATTGTTCTAATATAAAATAGTGTTTACACTACATATACTTTAATATAAACTGCAGGTGCCTGAAGAAGACCCTCTTAAAGCTGAGCATACCTTGCCAGATTGCCTTGAAATCAAAACATCCAAAATAGCTGGAGCTGGTCTTGGAGTGTTTTCCAAGGAGGGACTGGTATCCAGGATCATGTTTGGACCGTATGGGGGAGATATCATCACTGACAACCATAAGTCAGGGTATTGCTGGCAGGGAAAGGTGATGCTAAGCTTGATGCATTGATACCTATTTGTAGTTTGAAATGCGAGGGTAATTTAAAAAAGTATTGATGTTAGAATATAAAGTCCTGAATTTTCAACAAATGGATTCTCTATCTAGTAGTCTATAGAGGGGATTTAATGTTTATTATACCACTACAGAGTGGAGGGCATGAAACATGGTACTTGCCCGTCTGTCCTCCAGCTGGTCTGTTCATCCAAAAGCTTGTAATTATCCCCGCCATAGGCGGAGGGATGTTGTTTATGCGTTATCCGTCCCTCCGTCTTTCCGTCCGTCTTTTCGTCCGTCCGTCACTTTTGTGTCCGGAGCCATATCTTGGAAGTGCTTAGGCGGATTTAAA
Source organism: Dreissena polymorpha (assembly GCF_020536995.1). Taxonomy (NCBI): domain Eukaryota; kingdom Metazoa; phylum Mollusca; class Bivalvia; order Myida; family Dreissenidae; genus Dreissena; species Dreissena polymorpha. Next base: position 9,623,495 of record NC_068358.1, read on the forward strand.
TGAAACTTGGTATGAGTATATATATGGATAAGAGGATGATGCACGCCTAATGGCATTGTACACTATCTGTTAATAACAGAGTTATGGCCCTTTGTATTTTGGAAAAATGCTTTTTTGTGTCCGGAGCCATATCTTGGAAGTGATTTGGCGGATTTCAATGAAACTTGGTGTAACCATATATATGGATAAGAGGATGATGCACGCAAAATGGCATTGTACACCATCTGTTAATAACAGAGTGATGGCCCTTTGTATCTTGGAAAAATGCTTTTTTGTGTCCGGAGCAATATCTTGGAAGTGCTTTTGCGGATTTCATTGAAACTTGGTATGAGTATATATGGATAAGAGGATGATGCACGCCAAATGGCATTGTACACCATTGGATGATAAAGGAGTTATGGCCCTTTGTATCTTGAAAAAATGCTTTTTTGAGTGTCAAATATAACACTTTAGTGTCCAGAAGCATATTGGCGGGGGATATCAATTCAACGAATTTGCTTGTTTGATTACTCTTTATTTAATGATTGGATCTTGTGCACACTGTTTCAGTGATTTTTTTTGCCAGAAATTACAGCCGATATTCGGCTGCTTCCCAATTGCAAAAAATGACGTTTTTTCCCAAAAATTTTATTAAAATTTCCCAAAAAAAGACAAAATTTTCCCAATAAAGCCAATAAGATTACAATGTAATTTAGCAATAATTTCGAACGAGTGCCGATCGAGTTGCCGAGTCGTCGCCGAACAACAACTGACTTACGTATTTTTTGCGAATTTAGCCGAATACGATTTTACGTTGCTATCCACATCTCTCTCTATATTGCCAAGGATACCGACGATAGTCGATGTATCCCGATTGTAAACGCCTGTTTTTACACAAGCCCAAGATGGCGGCAAGCAGACGATAAATTTACGATGAGCGGCGAAAATGATAAATAACATTCAAATTAACAACGGATATCCTATGGTTATTACGGAATAATTTAATGCGTGTGTCAATTAACGCAAAATACAACGTTTGAGATAAAAACATCAAATATGTATTACAAATCTTCACAGTGAATGTGCATCACGGAAATCAGTGTTGGGAAATTGGAGTTAGTCTACCGTTACTCACAAAATTAATGCATTTAAGATGAGTAGACTATCGTTCGAAAATGGAAAGAGACAAACATGATATGATTTATATGTTAGTGGATCTGTGTAAAATCAGATTCATATGCATATTCTGCTTTATTATGTTTGTCACGCTTTACAGTTTACTGAAATAGCATTGAAGTGCAAGATCATGAAGATGTTGAAAGGTAAAGAAATGAAATAAATTATTTTAACTCTATTTAAAGGGGCCTTTTCACAGATTTTGGCATTTTTTAACTTATTCATTAAATGCTTTATATTGATAAATGTAAACATTGGATCGTAAAAGCTCCAGTAAAAAATCAAGAATAAAATTTAAAAAAGGAAAAGAACATTGCCTGGAGCAGGTTTCGAACCAGTGACCCCTGGAGTCCTGCCAGAGTCCTGAAGTAAAAACGCTTTAGCCTACTGAGCTATTCCGCCGATTACACATAATTGACGTATTTTATACCTTATATAAGCAATCTTCGTAGTTTCACAAAATTTAACGACAAAAACAGAACTCTCCAAATTATTCAATCGTTTCGCGTTGCAACGCTTTATAATTTTTAGGTTTTAAAATCGTCAAAAGATGCATATAATGGCTATATTAGACCATGGTAAATGTTCAGTATTACTGTTTCCTCACAAATATCATAACTAAAACGAAAATGTGCGAATCTGAAACAACTTTTTTCAATTTTGTCAATTTACCAAAGCGTGAAAAGATCCCTTTAATACATCATTGACATAGCAAGACCACTAAAGCGTTTTTTTTTATAAATATTTGTTAATGTTTTCACCATATGATATTTAATTTAAAAGAATACTGAATTAAATTCTTACAGTTAAAGAGGTTATGATTAAATGGTATATTTAAGAATCTATATAAATTATTGCAAGTTCAATATGAATGTGGAAGGATATTAACTTAACATTGTCTTCATTGTAAGAACACATTAAATTAGCACTTTATAATATAAAAATGCTGTCAAACATACTTTAATTATTTTAATTCTGTTCTTATAATCATATTTATAATGTTTCCCAATTTCATGGTTTATCGCGTTATTTTTCCCAATTTCATGGTTTATCGCGCTAATTTTCCCAATCCAAAAGGCACAGGCTGTAAGAAAAAAAATCAAAAAAAATCACTGTGTTTAATGACTTTATTGTGTAGATGATTGTAAAAAAAGACATTGGACATTCCAGGAATTTTAGCAGGATTATGGTTTTTTATGCCCCCAGTAGGGTGGCATATAGCAGTTGAACTGTCCGTCAGTCAGTCAGTCTGTCTGTCCGTTTGTCTGAAAACTTTAACATTGGCCATAACTTTTGCAATATTGAATATAGCAACTTGATACTGGGCATGCATGTGTATCTCATGAAGCTGCACATTTTATGTGTTGAAAGGTCAAGGTCATCCTTCAAGGTCAAAAGTCAATAAATACAATCCAAGCGAAGTAATAAGCTTTAAAAGGGAGATAATTTCTTAACCTGACAAATTATATATTGAAATTATATTTCAAAGCGGCGCAATAGGGGGCATTGTGTTTCTGACAAACACATCTCTTGTTGTCTATATTTCAATTCTGACGCATGTGTTGTCAATGCCTCTTTATCTATTTGGTGATTCTTGTTCAAACTTTCGAATATGCATAGCCTAAATGCATAGATTATTGCAACAACAAAAACAGTTTTGTTGCAGCAAGTTTTTGCAGAATTATCGCATTTGTCTGTTTTACCACTATGGAATATATAGACACAACGTTGTTTTTTATGTCCCCCCACCACTATAGTGGGGGACATATTGTTTTTGCCCTGTCTGTTGGTTTGTGTGTTTGTTTGTTTATTTGCCCCAACTTTAACATTTGCAATAACTTTTGCATTATTCAAGATAGCAACTTGATATTTGGCATGCATGTGTATCTCACATTTTGAGTGGTGAAAGGTCGAGGTCATCCTTCAAGGTCAAAGGTCAAATATATGGGTCAAAATCGCTCATTTAATGAATACTTTTGCAATATTGAAGATAGCAACTTGATAGTTGGCATGCATGTGTATCTCATGGAGCTGTACATTTTGAGTGTTGAAAGTTCAAGGTCATCCTTCAAGGTCAAAGGTCAAATATATAGCTTCAAAGCGGCGCAAAAGGGGACATAGTGTTTCTGACAAACACATATCTTGTTTCAACTTATCTTTAACTACCAGGTTGATATTGATCACATTTTCATAGTGGTTATTTTTATTTTCTAGAGATAATAGTAATGAAAGGAACTTTTTCTGTTATCAAGATTTGGCAGAGTTAGGGCCCTTTGTTTGGTTTCCACTATAGAATACATAGTCCCAAATATTACTTTTTAATTACTAATAAGTGCTTGGAGGAGTTTTCTCAGACTTTAAAAGTTGATTGTTATTAGTGTGCAGATGGTTGTTTAAAGAGAAATTTCGACAGCAATAGCTATGACTGAATAATGGCATTTTTCTGTTTGTCTGCTGTGGAATTAATTATTGCTTTGACTGTGTCCAAACGTATGTTGTTTGGGCATCAGTATCCAGAGCTCCAGATAAGATGAATGAAGGGAAAAAAAAAAGAAGAATAAATTACTAAGTATGTTTGTGCTTTAGAAAATATTGTATGATCATTGCCACTGTTTAGTTTAAATGTGCATTCTTTGGTATTCTGGTCTATCAATGTTGCTCTTAATAACAAGTATATTACGTATCAGGTTTTCTTGTGTTTTTACTGTTGGTTGTTTATAGTAAGATTCTATGCAATTCAGATCTATAAGGATGGCAAAGGGAGTCACTTTGTGGATGCCCAGAACAAAGCCACCTCTAACTGGATGAGATATGTGAACTGTGCTATGACGGAGGCAGATCGGAACCTTGTAGGATTGCAGTACAAAGGAGGCATCTATTACTGCACATTGAAGCCAGTTTCACCAGGTATATACCCCTGTTGTATGACTTACGATATGAATGTTCAATGTCGATCTGTCTGATTAGAGCAGTCTCACATTGGTAATACGGGTTCAATTTCCTGTACTAGCGGGTGGGAGTTTGTATGATTGTCTCCATATGGGAAAGGTGTTATTTTCTCCGGATTTCCCCCACAGCGCAACACAGCTACTGTTTATGAATACCTCAGAGTAATAAGTAAATAGTTGGACATTGCAGCTTTAATTCAAACTTCTTCCCAATTCTGAGTGCTGTCTTAGACACACTCTAGGTCCTTGCATAATGCAGCCTCAGTCATAGAAAAACCTCATTATATACACAACACTTAATATAAGGTAAATCCAAGTTATTGAAAAACCTGCTTCTCACTATGTCTAAACAGTCTTGAACAAATAATAATTGTTTTACTAACTTGCCTTTCTTCTCCAACATTCCCTTTAAATTATTTAACATTTAGAAATAGTAAGAAAACACATAAATAACCAAAACTTTGAGTTTAAATTAAAACCTGTCCTAAATTTCAGTCTAAGAATCAAAAATGGAATATGTTGAGATCAACAAGAACTGAAAATGTGTATGTAGTAAAATTAACACATTTGCACATTTTTAGCATATGACTGTGGGGTATCAGTCACATTTGTTACAAAGTTCTAGTTGAGACCTCCGGTGTTTGTTGAAAAAAAGTTTAAGATTTGCAGATGTTTTATAAATAACTTGTTAATATTTCTATTGGTTCAGATGAAGAACTGCTGGTCTGGTACAGAGATGAATTAGCCAGAAAACTTGGCCTCATCAGACCCAAAAACCTGCCGAGCAGTTGTTCAAGTAAAAACATACATTCAGGAGAGAGACCTAACAAGTGTGAGGAGTACGGTTTTGCTTGTAAGCAGAGTTCTGGCTTGAAGAAACACATGAGGATACATACAGGAGAGAGACTGTACAAGTGTGAGGAGTGTGGTGGTACTTTTAACCAGAGTTCTGACTTGAAGCAACACATGAGGGTACATTCAGGAGAGAGATTGTACAAGTGTGAGGAGTGTGGCTATTCTTGTTACCAGAGTAGTACCTTAAAGACACACATGAGGATACATTCAGGAGAGAGACTGTACAAGTGTGAGGAGTGTGGTTATGCATGTGACCAGAGTAGTACCTTGAAGACACACATGAGTATACATTCAGGAGAGAGACCGTACAAGTGTGAGGAGTGTGGTTATGCTTGTAAGCAGAGTAGTACCTTGAAGACACACATGAGGATACATACAGAAGAGAGACTGTACAAATGTGAGGTGTGTGGTAAAGCATTTAAACAGAGTGGAAACTTGAAGACGCACATGAGGATACATACAGGAGAGAGACCGCACAAGTGTGAGGTGTGCCGTTATGCATGTAATACGAGTTCTGACTTGAAGATACACATGAGGATACATACAGGAGAGAGACCGCACAAGTGTGAGATGTGCAGTTATGCATGTAAGACGAGTTCTGACTTGAAGACACACATTAGGATACATACAGGAGAAAAACCTTTCAAGTGTGAGGTGTGTGGCTATGCTTGTAATCATAGTTCTGGCTTGAAGAAACACATAAGGATACATACAGGAGAAAGACCGTACAAGTGTGAGGTGTGTGGCTATGCTTGTAATCAGAGTTTTGACTTGAAAAAACACATGAGGATACATACAGGAGAAAGACAGTATTAGTGTAAGGTGTGTGGCTATGCTTGTAATCAGAGTTTTGACTTGAAGAAAACATGAGGATACATACAGGAGAAAGACCGTACAAGTGTGAGGTGTGTGGCTATGCTTGTAATCAGAGTTTTGACTTGAAGAAACACATGACGATACATACAGGAGAAAGGCCGTATTAGTGTACGGTGTGTGGCTATTTGTGTAAATATAATGGTCACTTTAAGACACACATGATGATTCATACAGGAGAGAGACCACACAAATGTGAGGTGTGTGGTTATGAATGTACCCAGAGTAGTACCTTGAAGACACACATGAGGATACATTCAGGAGAGAGATAGTACAAGTGTGAGGAGTGTGGTTATGCATGTAACCAGAGTATTACCTTGAAGACACACCTGAGGATACATTCAGGAAAGAGACTGTACAAGTGTGAGGAGTGTGATTTTGCATGTAACAGGAGTGATACCTTGAAGACTCACATGAGGATACATTCAGCAGAGAGACTTTACAAGTTTGAGGAGTGTGGTTATGCTTGTAACCAGAGTTCTGACTTGAAGAAACACATGAGGATACATAAAGAACAGAGACTGTACAAATGTGAGGTGTGTGGTAAAGCATTTTAGCAGAGTGGTACCTTGACAACACATGAAGATACATACAGGTGAGAGACTGTTCAAGTGGGATGTGTGTGGCTTTTCATTTAAACATAAAAGTCACTTGAAAAAAACACTTGATGATCCATTCAAGAGAGAAACAAGTGTGAGTTGTGGTTATGCATGTAAGAATAGTGATTTCTTGAAGACACACATGAGGATACATTCAAGATAGAGACTGTACAAGTGTGAGGAGTGTGTTTCTGCATCTTACACTAGTGGTAACACGAGAAGCACATGAGGATACATAATTGAAGAAAAACTTAAAACAGGAAAAAATCACTGATCTCTGATAAGAGGAGTGTTAGGGCTTCTTGTGATTAATATAAACTTGTATAATCAGATAACTAAACAATCGTCTCTTAAACGATAAGCCATGAAGGTTCAACTTTTGAAAGTAAAATTATTTTGTGTTCCTCTACCAAGTTTGTTAAAATCATGCCCATATGGTAAAACCTTGCCTTGTCCTGAATCTATTTTGTTTCCATATTAGGTATATAACGGTATAGAACACTTGAAAAAAAAATCTCTCTGGAACTATAAGGCCCAGAATTTTGGAATTTGGCATCTTAGTTTGTTCACAACTGGTACATGGATGTAACCTGTGTTCCATATATGTAGTAAAACTGACAAAAATCACTGAATCCCTTTTGCACAAGGGTTTGGTAGTTAGCATGATACATACATGTAGCATGGTTGTTTTCATGCCCATTTGATTGAAACCGACAGTGTGGTAAACTTGTTTGAATTATATATATATATTTGCCAAGTTTGAAAGTGATTGTGGTCGGTCAAGTATTCTTATATGGTTACAGTGAAACATAGTGAACACTGTAGAATAGTATGAATATAACGGTAACTCAAGTTACATGTATGTGCATTAACTGTTTATATTAATGGCCTGGCTAAATTCGCATACGAAGGGCCAGTTTATGTATGTATATATACACAACGGACATAATTGGCATGTGAGTTTACCCAAAATTAATAATGATAATAAAGCGTATTGGCAGCTACATGTAACTACCCACTTTGCTCGTGTACACATCCCTGTAACATAATTCATAATTCATGTGCTTGGAATTATGACAAGTTCTGCTAACAAAAGACGTCACTAGACAAATCACTACATGTTTTAAAACCCGTACACGACTCCTTGTGTAATTAAATGTCTTGCGTTTGCGTTTTTCAATGTTAAGGCTATATCTTGTTGTTATGTCGTCAAATAATAAGTTTTACTATATACTTATATATCAGGGATTTCAATAGGTTTTAAAAACCAGGAGTCAATGACCCCTGGACTGAAATTTTGAGGAGTCAAATTGAAAAATGCTGGGGTCAATTTTGAAGCGCGTTAATTGTGTTTTTGTCTGTATAATTCAATTTTTTTAGATAAAAATATGCTCTAAGAGTAACACAATATCTTAAAAAGTTATACTGCTTTATTAAATAACAATACCATGATACATAGCACAACATATTTTAATGAATTGGTACCTTAAAATCTACTTCCTTATAATACTTTTAAGTCTTTTAACACATTTAAGATCTGTGCCGGTAGCACCTTTTCATCACATATTTATCGTCATTATATTATCATCATTGCTATGCTTTTCTAACAAAACACAATCTAAATGCATGGAACATCTAGTATACCTATTACTGTTTATCCGAATACTATGCACGTCCGAAATATGGACACTTAAGAATGCCTTACCTGTAGTAGTTTTACTTTAATAATCCAAATTTTTCTTTTTGTTATCAACTGTTTTTTAAATCCAGTTAATGCTTTCTCCATTATTGAATCACCATTACTTGCAATTTGAATCGCCAGCTTTGAATTGAACGCGGGTTGAATGTTACGTCGGCCATTTACAGTTTCGAAGGTCGACGTAGCAATTAAATTCTACACGGATAATTTATATATTATCGAGGAAATTTGTTTTCTCAATGTTTATGTGTAGTATTATGACTTGTTAGTATAACAAATGAACAGTGATTCCAGTTTATATAAGATGGGTGTTACTCGTAATTATCGGTGGATTAGCAAACTTACAAAACTTGCTGGATTTATCATACTAGTTGATCTACGTAATTAATAGACCTTTGATCAATTTGTTTTTTTTTTTCTTTAATTACTTTTGCCGACTTTCTTTAACTGTGCCGTCTGCAAAAGACCCTGCTATTATCGGATGGTCAATCAAATATCACGTTATCGCGGCTGCTAATTACCCAGTTAGTGCGCATGCACTATTTAGACGGTGACGTGTATTTGAAGAGACCAGATAAGTTAAACAACTCCCGGGATATTCCCTCGATAAAAGACCGAGTTTCAAATACTAAAACATTAATTTCAATTAGGAGCACAGCTGGATTTATTACCATGGAACTCGAGATGTTAACTGACTGACGCATGGGTCAAATTTTCGATGCGTCAAAATGATGCACAGCAGAAAAAGGTGTTGCGTCAAAAACGAGTCATTTTTAATTTGCTTGCGTCAAAACGCAGGATTGTGCGTCTATTGAAATCACTGATATATTTTATTTTATAATAATTCAGTTTAAAGCATAAATTGAATACATATACATGTATGTATAAAATATGCAAGTAACTGTACTAGCACAGTATAGCAATGTTTTAAGACCATTGTTTCTTTTATTTATATCAGTGTCAACCGTGTGTGTTTTGCTTTAACACTTTATTAACAATAATATTTAGGGTTACAAAAAATGGCATTCTAAACTTTTACAAAGTTAACCACTGGGGTTCTTTTTCATTAACATATGATGCTCTCTCAGGACAGGCTTTAAAGTAATTTACAAGATAAAAGCAAATTTAGTTAAATACCCAGATATATCAGTTAATTATAGACTTGATCTTTTAAAAAAACTTATTGAACCTATTCTTAGCTATGGTTGTGAAGTATGGGGGTTAAAAATAGTGACTGTGTTCAGATTGAAAGAATACATATACGATACTGTAAGATAAGGGTGTCACGTTTAAACGTTTAAACGGTCGCGTTTCGTGTTTTGCTGAAAAACGTTTACCTAAACAGTAAACGTTTAAACGACAGTCAATATCAATATAATAATATTGGGGTGCAAATAACGTAGCCGACCAGCCGTACGAAGTATATCGATGACAAACTGCGAAACCGGGTACTTGCGGTAAATCCGGGCTACCGAATTCGGCAATAATTTATTTCTGATTGGTTAGCGGATGGCACAGACATGAACGGAAACTAACGGAAAATCTTAGCTACTTTCCGAAAATCTTACAACTTGGCAAGGAAACAGTGCATATGCCGCCATCTTGAAATATTTTAAGAGATTGATTAGCCAAGTCAAACACTGCGGTAGCATGTTGAAAAGCAATATTCTAACCAACTTATATATTGATTACGTTTTTGCTAGTTAAATGTTTTTTTCATTTTCTGCGGTCAAACGATATACGCATTGTATTTCATATGCAAAGTACGTGCATTTGTTTCGGAGTGTCGTTTTCGGAAACAGTATTTTTGATTGAATTTACATTATTTTCGACGTTCTTTTATATTGTTTTTATAGAATGACGAATGCACATGTGGTGATTCGGATGTTCTGTTTTATAATATTTTATGGTTTTAATATGACGTCATTGCGCGAATGGGATATGCACTGAATATTACTTCCGGAAATAAAATACTATTTTCGGTTTGGAAATGCGATGGTACTGATGCTTTTTAAACGGACATAGGGATACCGTTTAAACGGTAACGTGTCGTTTATTTCATTTCGTTTAAACGTTTAGAAAAATCTGTAAACATGACACCCTTACTGTAAGAAAGTGTTAGGTGTGAGGTTGCAAACACAAAATAATTTCGTTTATGGAAAACTGGGACGTGTACCTTGAATCAATTAACTTAATATTATGAGTGTCTTAAAGTACTGGTTTAAAATATTACAATCACGTACATAATCGTTTATGATATTTTATTACATGATCATGATATATACCCAGAAAAAAAGTCGTTGGTTAAATCTCTCAGGGATTTATTAGATATATTAAGATTTAGTGAAGTATGTTTTTTAGCTCCACTGGCCAGAGGCCAGCGGGGCTTATGTCATGGTCCTGTGTTCGTCGTGCGTCCGTGCGTTAACTTTTTCTTTAAACATCTTCTCCTAAACTACAAGTCCAATTCTGATAAAACTTCTCACAAATGCTCCTGGGGTGAACCTCTTTCAAATATGTTCAAATTATGCCCCTGGGGTCAATAAATTGAACATATGCTTATATAAAGCCTTTTTTGTGCAAACTTTAAATATCCTTCAGTCCATAACCATTGGGCCCAGTGCTACCACATTTGGTATGTAGTGATATATGATAGTTCTCTACTTTATTTGTTCAAATTATGCCCCTGGGGTCAAATTTGACCCTGCCTCGGGGTCACAAAAATGAACATATGCTTATATAAAGCCTATTTTGTGCAAACTTTAACAATCTTTTTGTCCATAACCGTAGGACCTAGGCTTACCAAATTCGGTATGTAGTGACATCTAATAGTTCTCTACCTAGGTTGTTCAAATTATGCCCCTGGGGTCAAATTTGACCCTGCCCGGGGGTCACAAAAATGAACATACGCTTAAATAAGGCCTATTTTGTGCAAACTTTAAAAATCTTCTGTCCATAACCGTATGGCATAGGGCTACCAAATTAAGCCCCTGGGATCAAATTTGACCGTTTCCCAGGGGTCACAAAATAGAACATATGCTTATAATTGGCCTATTTTGTGCAAACTTTAAAAATCTTTTTGTCCATAACCATAAGGCCTTTTTCTACCAAATTTGGTATGTATTAAAATCTTAAAGTTCTCAACCAAGTTTTTTAAATAATGTCCCTGGGGTCAAATTTGACCCTGCCCCGGGGGTCACAAAAATGAACATATGCTTAAATAAGGCCTATTTTGTGCAAACTTAAAAAATCTTCTTGTTCATAATTATAGAGCCTAGGGCTACCAAATTTGGTATGTAGTGACATCTTATAGTTCTCTACCAATGTTGTTAAAATTATGCCCCTGGGGCCAAATTTATCCCTTGAACGCTGCCATTAAAAAGTTGTTCAAGGTTATTTGATTCGTCAAAAAAAATGGCCACAGGAAGTAGTTGAACTCTGCATGTTATTGCGTTTTTGCTATTTATTCATTATGGGATGAATAAACTATTTTCTTCTCAAACTAAAAGTTTATCAAAATTCACTTGGAATAACTTTTTAATGATAAGAGATAAATGCATACATGTCGAGCGTGAGAGGTAGACCAACATTTTAACTATCCATAAATATTAACCCTTTACCAAACGACACATTTTGGACTGCCCCATATTGAAATAGATTGCAGACGAGAAATAATATTGTGAAGGACTATTTATAAATTGGCTTGGTGGGGTAGAAATCATTGTGAAAAAAGGAGAAATTGTTCATCTTTTTGAAACCGGAAGTCATGTTTTCAAAACGAAAACAAACTCTTCAAAAGGAGTTATGGTCTATTGGAACGTCAGATGAAAAAAGTAAAAGAAAGTTAGGTCAAGCTAATTGTTTGTCATGATATCTCTTTAAACCTCACGCCATATGCAAGTAGTGTTGACATGATCGCAACATCTTGATAAATTATAATTCAATTTTATGTCTCATAAACATTTACTTTGTTTAACAAACAAACTCTACAAAGTTATCATTCCTACTGCCTTTCGGCACCTCATGAACCTGAAAAACTCATAACTTTATGTTTCCTCAGGCAAATATCTTGTTTGTACAATATAGTTGGCCTAAAATTTCCTGAAATCTGACATCTGATGGCTTAGGCATGGCTTTATTTTATGTTCTAATTATTGCAAATACATTTTTTTTAAATTCTGGAGGGGATGTTACCCTCTGGGATGCTTGACGACCCTGTAATTAGGTCAAAAGGGCAATGAGTGCATTTTGCTTTAAAAATTGAGGTAACATTGCCAAAATTGTGAAATATCAGATACTATTACTGATTTTACTCCTGAACTGACTTATATTTGATACTTTAAGGGTTATCTCATTTTTAACTGATTTTGGCTTTTCATTAGTAGGTCAAAGGGCATCAAGTGCACTTTTATAACCCGTATGGAACGTAAATTGCAGTGCATGTTGAAACCAACCAAAGATCCATGTATTATATATTTGTAAGTCACTTTTCAATGAAAGATGGAAACTTTGATGATGAAAAGAGTATTTCTCTGTAGTATCTTAAGTGAATGTTCCTAACTTTGTAAATTACGTTACCTAAATTAAAAAAATACAATGTTCATTTTTAGACTTTTAATACTTATTGCGTTTAATAATAGAACAACTTTTTATAATTAGAACCAAAATTATTTCTGCATTATCCTATCAATACAATTACGAGACTTTAAACAATGAAGTATAGTTATAAGAAAACATGTGTGATCTACGTTACAGTCTAAATATATATTTTTATGTGCATATTATGCTAAATACTATTTTAAATAAAAGATTTCAGCTCAAATAGTATACTCTAATGAAATTCTTAAAACTGTACGTTCTATAATGTCATATTCATGCAAGATAAGTTATTTCTACGTCACCAAATACGTATTAATTGTAATAGATATTAATAATAAAAAACAAATTATTTTACCAAAAACAGTGATTTATTTAGTAGTATATTTCAAAATCTTGAAGTACCATTTATAATATAAAACAAATGTGTATCTGACTTCAATGCACTATTATGACCTACTGTATCATCATACTGAAGATAATGTCGGTCTTGTGTGATAATTTATTTAACATACGTTACATAAATTCACAGTTTTGTTCCAAAACACGAATTACTATGGCAGTATATGTATCTCCTTATCTTTTATCGATTACAATAATTATCTAGGGTTTAAACAGCCAGTCGCTTCACATGCGCATTCAAACAAGCATCCTTGGTCAGATCGATATCACTTACGTCGTGATGTACTACACTTGGTTTGACAGCCACATGATACTAACTGGACACATGCTGCAGGGACATTTGGTTTTCTCATTCATACCGGTTTCAATGAATTTTCTTCAAGTTTCCATGCGCCAGTATCAAGAGGATCATCAGGTTGAAAATCCTTATCTGTGGCATTAAGCCATATATTTGCCTGATAATTTGCCCTTTTAATGTGAAGTTCAAGCGCATCATTTGTAGGGGGTAACAAATCCAAACTCTTCCTGGCTTTCAAAAATAACCGATACCTACATGTGTTAATGTTTTGTGGGTGGTCCCGACAGCAGCCATACAGCACACACAAAAATTTAGAATTTGCTAGAGCATCACCATCTTTACCAACACCCTCCAATGTATCAGATTGTGCTATATACTTCACCCAGGCGGTTTTCTTACGTATTCCATTTAGAGCAGACGTGGTGTCGCATCCTGTCAATGCGTGAAACCCCAAAATGTTCCTTCTGACATTGTCTGCCTAGTTTTTCAGATATTGTGTGCACAGGATATAATTTTCTTTGTTTGCCTGTACCAGATATCATATATATCTCGGCGTCAGATCAAAGGTGGTATATTAACAAGAGCAGAACGTCAGTGTCTCTACAATATACTTCTAAACGCCAGTAGCCTCAATCAATAGCGTTTCTTGAGTGCAATATCATCCGCGCATCTGTCTCCTCATTATCAGTCCCCTACCGGTTTCACCGGAGGGGCTTTATGGTTTTCGCTCTGTGAGTCTGTCACATTTTTCTGGATCCTGCGATAACTTTTAAAGTTCTTAATATTTTTTCATGAAACTTGGAACATGGATAGATGGCAATATGGACATTATGCATTTCATTTTGTACCTACGTCTAAAATTCTGGTTGCTATGGCAACACATAGACTTGAAATACTGCTGAAAATGGTGGTTTTCTGGATCCGGCGATAACTTTAAAAGTTCTTTATATTTTTTCACGAAACTTGGAACATGGATAGATGACAATATGGACATTATGCACGTCATTTCATTTTGTTCCTACGTCAAAAATTATGGTTGCTATGGCAACAAATATTTATTTTTTTAATCTGAAAATGTTGGAATTTCTGACAATGGTGGGGCCGGTAGGGGACTTATATTGCTTGACAATAGTCTTGTTTACACATAAGTTTGTCGCATCAAAAGTACTCGACTTTGAATCAACATCACCCTGAATTCCACTTCCTACAACTATAGTTGATCCTTCTGAAAGATTTCTGATTGTTTTAGCAATTCGTTTGAGAGAAATTCAGCCAAGTCTGCTTTTTTGTCACTTGTGTGATATACTGTTCCCATATTTGCGGAAGAGGAACGTTTGGACTTGTTATGCGCCTCCTAATAGGTCAACACTTTTCTTTCCTCTTAACTCTCGTTGCTTCTTTGATATATTTACTTCCATAGTATTGATCAAAAGTCACATCAAGTAGGGTAGTGTTTGCGCTAAAATGCCTTAAAACAGATGTTACAAAAACAGTTGCATATTGTCCAAATGTTTGGCTGTCCTTAGGCTTACCTAAACTCTGTATTAGCGCGTATCCATCAATTATTGCTCATGTTGCATCAGTTGGTTGTCGGAACAACTTGAGGCGTCACTATATCATTGTCCTTTGTAAGCACTTGGAGTATGTTTGAGTTCTGGGTTTCATGCATTTTCCAACTAGCCTTTGCAAATGATAATATCACATCAGAAAGTTCATGTTTGAAAAGTCTCTGCATAAGCTTTCTGTCAGCCTTTAAAATCTTTGTCACTTTTTGCTTTTCACTAACTGTCTCCTTATAGAGATATTCAAATGTTTTGGACTGTACCTTTTGAATAGGAGCATAAAATTCAACATTCTGCTCTTTCAGCCCTTTCTCTGCAAATTCCTTGAGTAATGTTTTACCTCAACTTTCACAGGTAATTAATACATCATCTGTGATATATTTAGCTGCAACGTCCTTAGATGCTATTGAAACGGTCTGTTTTCCTTTTCATGCACTCCGAATATATCGTAATTTATGAACCAAAGAGCTACATCATTTTCTTGATGCACTCATCCTTTGAAGAAACTCTACAACGAGTTCCATCTGTTCTATTCTTGAATATTCCAATGTCTTGTCAGCATTTTGATTGAACAATTTCATAGTACTATTGGAAACCTCAGATCTTACTGACCACGTAATACAAATCCTATCTCTTGCCTTGTCCTGTCTTGTTATTCCAATAATACCCCCTGTCATTGTACACATTCTGTTTATCCATTCAGTAGCTTGGTCGACAGGTACTCCGTTGAATGCTTTTTTTTCAGACTGACTACAAAGTGACCTTCAATAAAGTCTTTGAACACTGCAGGTGCTGCATATTCTAATGCTTTTATGTCTGCTAGATGTACATGACCCCAACGGGCATAGTTTGTGTGGTCGAACACCATTAGCCACGGTAGCATCTCGGAAAAGGCTTCAATAGGCACTAGCCAATCACCTATTCTTTGGGCTTTAATGAACTTCATAAGGATGTCAACCAAATGTAGGTAGTAATTCCAGATAGAAAAGTTCTTCACTTCACTTTTCACTTTGTCGAATTTATCTCGTAATCCACAAGGGATTAGATCAGCAGTATAAGATGTATGCATGTTAAACAGGATGAAGAATGTACACTTAAAAACAATGAAAGAAGAATACACAAATGAGTTTCAGTATTTTTTTTAACTTTTATGTACTTCATTATATATATAATGGATCCTTTCATGTTTTCTTTTTACTTTACAAATATGTTTATAGAGTTAACAAAAATAAGCAAAAACTATTCCATTGTTTAAAAAATACTTTTTTAACATAATATTTTATTCTGTTGATTTTCAATGCCAGTTGTCATGTTTATTTTGGCATAAAAGTGCTCTATATGACCTTTTGACCTTTATAAGTGAACACTAGAATAGATAAAATTTTAATTAGATCAAAGCAGGTTCGTTTTCAGACAATACTACTGCCTTAAACTTTTCAATTTTGGTTATAAATCACAATGGGATGTATTTAATCTCCTAAACAACTGAAAACTGTACCCATTGACATTTGACCTAATTAAAAGGATGCCAAGCACCTGAGAAGGTGACATCCCCTCTAGATTTTCAGCGGACGGTATGTAGATACCAAAAACATAAAATGGAGCCATGCCTATAAAATGACAACCAACTTTTTTTTCCAGGCACATTTCTCAGATATTTAGGTTAACTAATAAACAATTTCTTCACCACGTTAACAATCCTGCTACACTCACTAATGCATCAAGAATGAAGTAAAGTTCAGATGATCTGCGTCATTAGGTATTGTGCATATGTCATGATCTGTATAAGTAACAGAAACTTTGAAACCTGCAAACATTTGGAAAAAGATTCATGATTGAATGAAGGAACTTTCATTCATCTTGTAGAACATGCGTGGATTTGATCTTCAGCATCTAAAAATATGTGAAATAGAAAGAACGACAATATCTTTTTGAGAGATAAATGTACCTACGTTATAAGCAAATGACCTGTACGAAAATTCCCGGGCTTTTTAGTCTGTTTAGTTAACACCGTAATAACGTTTTCCATAAATAAAATTTCTCACCCTTCCAACTTTAAGCGCCCAGTGAGACGAAGGATAGAAAGAGAAAGTCACATGCTTGAGTACATTTCAACCCATGCGCATTGCACGCGTTTTTCGCATAAAAAACATTGGAGCTATACAGGGCCATCATGGCCCTCTTGTTTTAATTAATTACATTCACATTTAGAGAAAGTCACATGCTTGAGTACATTTCAACCCATGCGCATTGCACGCGTTTTTCGCATAAAAAAACATTGGAGCGATACAGGACCATCATGGCCCTCTTGTTTTAATTTATTACATTTACATTTATGTAAATTTAATGTAAAATGGCCTCAATATTATCGAAACTCATACTCAAAAAGCATGTTCATGCAGTTTTTTTTAAAGAGAAGTTTGTTTAAGATAATCGGTAGCGCGTTTTACGACGTCGGATTTTTTGCGAGAATACAACTCGGGTGCAGTGTAATATCGACCAGGTACGATTTAGTATATTTACTTTTCCCGGGGTTCATGTAAGTATACTTAAGAGTACCCGAGGTACATGTAAGTAGTACCCGAGCCGACAATGACCAATCGAGCACTAATGAGCAGAAGGACAACACAAAAACTATATCCCACTGCCTTCTGCGGTTGATAAAAAGTTAACATTAAATGAGTAATTATAACATGAAGTGTCTGAGGTAATGATTGTTCTTTGTTTCTAAACCAAACAGTTGGTATAGAAGGTAACTTATTTATGATATCCAGTAATGAGTACTATTCTAATTTTCTAGCCCTATTTTGCATAAATCGGCCAAATCGAATTTCTATATTTTCACCACTGTAATGTTAAGATACCTAGCACCTAAACAAACCCCTGCCTGCCTTAGGATAGCGTTCGGGATAGGTTTGATCAGGGTCAATGTTATGTATAACTAACCATATTAAAGGTCGCCGTTGCGTAGTGGTACTGGTGTCCGCCTAGCGATCGGGAGGTCCTGGTTTCGATAACCACCGTGGGAGCGTACTTAAGATCACTCATAAACATCAAGTACTGGTTCTGGTCCCAGGAAACGGACTCGATAGTAATTCACATAAGCCTTAGGCTTCGATTCAATCGAGCTAAAATAAATACCGTAGTTTAAAACTAAAGGATTTTTCTCTTAATCATTAGAATCGTGAATATATTCACTGAAAATATACTTGTGAGTACGGTTCAATGCTTAAACACCATGTCCATGTACGTAAGCCTAGAACTAAATTGGGAAAACTATCACTAAAACAATCTGACATTTCAGAATGAATATATAACTATAATTGTCACGAATGAAATACACTGAACTAGGAATGTTCCTACACTATTTATTGGTGTTATTTATTTTGTAAATTCGACATCGCAAATAACCCCAATAACCATTGATGTAAAACAAGTGCACACTAAATATTCTAATTAATAGTTTTTAAACTCGTATACTTGAGATCTTGGGAGTCCACACGATTATTAATAAACACAACAAAAACAGTTTACGAAACTATTGGGGGTTTAATCATTCTTTAATTTTATACATATATTGATGCACTCGGTTTAGTAATTCACCATTTCTGTTGATGTTAAATCTTCACCAACTAGTTTTAATAATGAGTAATTTTATGAACAAGCTCAAATATTAACATGGCATAGCTCTCTCAAGAAAAAAAAACAAAAGGAATGTTTGCTACTTAAAAAGTTTAGTTTTCATTTAATAATTGAATTAGAATACTAAATAGAATACTGTTGAAATTAATATATATTTATTTTAAAATCACTTTTTACCAAAACTTGAACGGAATAAAATGTTTAACTTGAACAAAATTTACGTTTAAGTCTTGAATGCTTTCCCTCGCGGGCATTATCCGCCAACTCGGTCTTTTAAGCCTATAGCTTAACTGTGTAATTATCACGCACCTGCAACCATTAATGGATATATTTGTTAACATAACGTGTTATTGTCATCTGTTAATAAAATTAAAAACGCTTTTAATGGCCTCCCTTGAATAACAAAAAAAACACTATTCGGGTCTTGGTATTTTCTCTGGTTCTGTTTGCAAAGGAAAACACCTATATATAGTCTACATTTCAATTTCAAAGTGTTCACAGGCGTTTAATTAGTTCACAATTCAAACTTAAGTAACCATTCTTTAACTATTTAATAATTATAATATGGGAAAACACATGTTATAAGATGGAGTGATAAATGGAAACGGAACTTTTACAAGTCAATTTTCTTCAAATCACGGGCCGAAATTTATATTTTAGCAGTGAGGGTTAAAGTTGAATGTTGGTAAGTTATTGTCATCAAAATATAATTCTCAAGTATATACATGTTATTTTTACTGGCTAATGATTAACTATAAGAATCTTCAACATTTCTTAATTTGAATGTTTCATTGATTGTTTAAAATAAAAAATAAAAAATATATTTTAATTCAAATCTGTGGCTTTCAATTTATATTACAAATAAATATGTAGATAAACTGACCATTGATCTTTATCTTGCCTTCCAAAATCAGTATGTTTTGCAAACAACTTGTTACCACAATAAAACCGTTCACATTATTTACAATAGATGTTTGCACTTGTCGCTACTTTCTTGTCCTCACGGTCGTTACAAATATAGTCCGTCACTTCATCAACACCCTGATTTGTGGTTACGGAGGATTGAGAATTTTTTGCCATTTTGTAGATTGATTGATTTCAAAGAAGTCACTTTGTCACTTGAAATACAAAAAGCACATTATACATCGCAACATAAATATAACATTTAACACTTCTACCATGACTCAAATATCGAATCTGAACTTTTAAAATATCATCCAAATTAATACATAAAAAGTACACTACACTACTAAGTACAAATACACAATGTCACTGTGTTAAAGGGACCTTATCGCAGATTTTGGCAACTCTACAATTTTAATATTAAATGCTTTAAATTGATTTATGTAAACATTTCATTAAAAAAAAACAAGAATAAAATTAAAGAAAGAAAAATATAACCCTCAACTGGGCTCAAACCACTGACCACTGGAGTAAAAATCTAACGCTTCGACCTCTCGGCCAACCGTGCTCATACAATGAGTGATGTATTGTATACTTTATATAAGCATAATATCACTAAATATAACGACAAAAACAGAACTCTCCAAATTATTCCATCATTTCGCGTTGCAACGCTTTATTATTTTCAGGTTTTTAAATCGTCAAAAGATGCATATAATGGATATTTAAGAGCATGGTATAAATGTTCAGCATTACTGTTTCCTCATAAATATCCTAACTACAGCGAAAATTTGCTAATCTAAAACATGTTTTCTTTAATTTCGTCAATTTACCAAAAAGTCATATTCAAATTAAAACAATTTAAACAAGATAAGTATTGATGCAAAGCATCAAAGGGCGTCGGGAATTTCAGTGTAAAAGGCACTCAATGAAGTTACATGGAACGATTTTTTCTACTGTAAATTTTAATATATTGGCCGATTATTTAAAACAAAATAGAAAAGGATACTGGTATAACCATTATCTATGATTTTGTGTTATAACCCCCAAATAACCACTATCTATGATTTTGTGTTGTAACCCCCAAATATTTGATTGTTCATTTTATTTACATTGGTTTCCTTTTTTTACTGGCATCCGTGTGCAGTTTTCATTAGGAACAGAACTGTGTAGGTTTTAAAAAATCTGCTTCATCTTGAAGCGTAATTTCATATTTTTCTCAACTTCAATGGGAGATGATTCTGAACTTATTCTTACGATGCTAATTTACGATAGGGGTTGAGTACTCATTGATATGAAAACACTGTAAAAGTTTAATGTGTTTACGAACTCAGCCCCCCCCCCCCTCTCACACATATATTCCAAGGGCATAATAAAAACAAAAAATGGTTACAATAAAACAGCATATTAATTTTTAACAAAAATGTCTACATCAAAACAAAAAGTTAACATAGAACACAAATAAAATAATTTGATTCTACTGGGGCTCGAACCTTGGGCCTCTCACATGTGAAGCGAGCGTGTAACCACTACACTACGGAACCGCTTAAAAAATCACCTAAGATATTAATAAGCTATTAATAGTCGGTTTAAATGTTAACCCGGAAGTTTAAACGCTGGATAGTGAGCGGGGTTAAAGGTCCATACCAAAGGGTACATATCACTGGCAAGATACGGGTCAGGCCTGCGGCCTTCTATAGGTGATTCTTAAGAAAAGCCTGTAGGAGGACTTGATAGTAATGAGACTGGGGTGCTGTGATGGTGCTCCTCATTGATAAGCGGCTACTTCCTTTATCAAGACTCATTATTACAATTAATAATACGTGTCTCGCTTCGCGCTCTATAGCGCCTTTATTAGTAACTAGGTGGTTGCTAGGATAGTGGAACAAAGAAGTTTTGTTTTTATACAAAACCAGAAAGTTTCACCGGTTCGCGTATTTGCCCAATCCCTGTGATCTTTTAATATTGCCCAGTCCCTGTGATCAGTTATTAATTAAAACAATTAGCTTTGCATTATTAGCAATAAATGTTGTAGTAAATGTAATAGGCACAAATACAGTACTTATTTACACTAATTTACACAAAAAATCACCACTATGCAAGATAGTCGGACAACAAAAATATATACATTGATCCGTAAAATAACTTCTCCCATAAGCGAAAAAAACGTATTACACACTAGTCGCCGCACTTCAGTGCTACGCCAATAAGCGTAACATTAAACCGCTCGACCTGCTACGTCTGAATCGGTGGAATCATTAACGGGTTGATTAGTATTTTAGTACCCAGTGGACCGTTTAATGACTCAGGCTCACATCTGTTCGAGTATATATTGACAAGTATAAGGGACCAGTTCTCATTTGTGACTATCTTTATTTTTATTTTCGTCGAGTGTCCCTTACATCTTCAACGGGGTTTGATTGAACCGTTCTACCATGACATTACACATTGCATGATATGGGATAGTGCGGGACGGGTTGGCATCCCAGAGACGACATTATTCCGTCTTCAAGATGGACATAAAGTGCGCTCCCTTGCCACTATGAATTATCTCCGGAAATCCATAAATTACAATGAAATTTTCAAACAAACCTCGAGCAGTTGTCTTAGCAGTTTGATTTGTAGTTGGGTATGCTTGGGCATAGCTTGTAAAATTGTCAGTTACAACAGTTAAATGTTCGAAACCACCTGTCGAACTTTCAAGACTTAGGTTGTCTATACATATAATCTTCAACGGAGCAGACGATGATATGCTCACAAGAGACGCTGACTGTGGTTCAGCATTGCGTCGGATACATCATTTCATCATACGACAATATGACCGAATTTCGCAGGCATGTGTGCCGTTAGTGATAGTTTGCATATAAATTTCAATACAGTTAATTGGTAACAGAGGGCTTGTTGGATGGGGAAAATAGGGTACCACTGTCTGGAGTGTGTTTGGGTGTGTCGCAAGGACTTGGGTAAAGTGGCGTCCGTCAGTAGGAGAAATTATAAAGAGAAACCTCTGTGAACTACGACCAGCTCCGTCTTTAAAGGGATTCTATTTTGTAATGTATGATGTCACTAAACATCGTGCGGGCTGATTATGGTCCTTAATTATCTCAGCTATGAGAGCCGTCAGCTCGTCGAGATTTATGGAGCCATACTGTGTGCCTTGTGCGGCTAATTCCTAATTTAAATGTACGGCTCTTCCGAAAGCGAAAGTCGAAAGATGTTGCTTCAGGCAGGAATGTCGACCATTCTGGGTTCAATGAGTTCCTCCTCTATCTCGCACACGCTGAATTAGTTTTCCCGAGGACCATGCATTGTTCCAGTAAACATACAGTTGCCGTAGAGAATGGAGCCCGAACCCGTAACTATGCTCTCCCCTGAAATCGTTTACAGTTGAATGCAACGTCAACATATAGGCATGCCTTGTATCGTTAAACATGGATGTGTCGGGAATATGGAGCCGGAATACGTTACGTTCTAAGAGGGCAATTCGTCTATATCGGCAAATGTCCCGGAATACATTTTACAGTTTGGGTTACCTTTATAGGGTCGGTTGTCTACCGGTTGAGGTTTTTTGACCATATCATATGGAATCTAACTGACGTACCCACACTTACGGCACGGTACGTACATGCTGTGGCAGTTTTATGATTTGATGAACTGGACTAGTCTGAATGTTTGTATGATTTCAATATGGACCACGATATCACATTAAATTACCAAACAATCTGATTCAGACCATCGAACAAGATATACAAAAGAAAAGATGGCTTTGCCGATAGCCTTCTTATAATATGGACAGTTATTTTAGGCGGCAAAGAGTTTTCAACACCAGAAAACCAGAAAACGCATCTATGGATGGTGCGAGTACATTTGTGTTGGCAACAGAAATTAGATTAGCTGCAACAGGAAGCAGAATGTGGGCCCTTCTCTCCAATGACTGTATGTACGAAGCCCGGTCATATATAACATCTGACAGGATGATGTTGGTTCCTGCAAACGCCGAGCGTGTGTGTATAGATAATATTAAAAATGTGTGAAATATGCTGGTGTTGTTTAAGATGATTTACTAGCTTTATATCAGCATACCACTACTTGGCCTCTTTAGTTGAATCAATGAATATTTCCACACACATCCCTCTCACGCTTAACATAGGTGGGAGATAAAAGAATAATTCATAGCGTATTAAATATTCGAAAACTAATCAATTATAAGGGTAGCGTCATGCAATTATACTTTTGGTATGCGGAAACGTTATTATATTAATAACACTTCTGAGTAATAGTGACTTAAGTATTCCCTCATGATTATCTTACTGTTTTCTTTTCTTTGAAAAATGCAATGCGTTGCTATATGTTATGCAGTTATAATCAAAATGATAATGTGTATAAAACGTTTTGGCATGTGTATTGTATATTTCCATCTGTAAGTTACCCAATAATATACATTACAAACACGCTGCGTTAGTACACTTAAATATTTTTTAGTTTTTGTATTAGAATATAACCCTCGCGACAAATTAATGTAACAGTTGTGATGTTCAATTACATTCAATTTAATCGATAGTATTATACTATTTGTTGCTGCTAGTTTAATTACATGTAGGGATGTCAACGAATATCCGAATATTCGGTCCCGGACCGAATATTCGGATACTATTTTCCGAATCGAATATTCGGAAGAAAAAAATAAAAAAAATCGAGTAATTTCAAAGACTTTGTATTCGTGAAATTTACTTCAAACATTGTAAAAAAGTTGTTCCTCGTGTCATAATGTTTAGTCCGGATAATTCGTCGCTATGGTGATGACAGTATACCGGTCATAAATCCCGCTAATTGCCTAACAAAGACAGTCACTTTGTGTCAAAATTAGGATAGGTTCAAATCGCATCGGCAATCAAAACACCGACCTGCACTTGATCCAATGACTCGAATTACATTTACAATTATCAAAGATTAAATGAGTAAAGGAAAAGCCGACTTGGTGTAAAAAACAAATAAGACCGTATGGCAATTAAAACACCGACCCGTCTTGATCTAATAACTCGAATTACATTTAACATGATCAAAGATTAAATAAGTAAAGGAAGTGCCGACTTGGTGTGAAAAACAAAAAAGATCGTATGGTTATAATCACGTTGTCCAATCAAAAAAGCTTTAAGAAAATAATTTACTCAACCTCTAATGAGTATTTGCGTATCGTATGGTCCAAACTTTAATTAATTACTCAATATTCAATCAGGTATTATATTTAAAGAAATGTTTTTGGTATTTCGCTCTCATTTAATTGAAAAATATTATCATTGCTACACGCATAAAGTAAATCTCTGTCCAATCAAAATGCCACCCACACCTTCCGCTGCTTGGAAGTATTTTACGAGATCATCCGATAAGAAGTCGGCAACGTGTAACTTGTGTGGAGTTAATCTTACGTACATCCAGGGCGGTACGACGTCCAATCTTCTCAATCATATTAATAACAAACATCCATCTTCTGCATCTTCGAATGATGTTGGGGACTCTAAGAAACAGTCGTCAATGTCATCGTTTTTGAGTACTCCTAAGAAAGTGTCTGTTTCCGAAAGTGAACGGATTGCATGTGCTATTGCGGACATGATAGTGAAGGATTATGTGCCATTAAGTATTGTTGAAGGTGAAGGTTTCCGTAACCTGATGCAAATTGTTGCACCGGATTATAAAGTGCCTTGTAGGAATACTGTGCGCTCGCGTATAGTACTCAAATACGAAAGTGAAAAGGAAGTGTTATCCTCAGAACTCGCGTCCGTGCAGTCAGCCTCAATCACAACTGACACTTGGACTTCCAACTCCACGGAAAGTTACATTACTGTAACGGAACACCACATAAACAGTGATTGGGATATAAAATCAAATGTGCTGCTCACTAGGGCAATGCCAGAGCGTCATACTGGTGAAAACCTCGCGAATAGGTTAACTGACTGTGTGTCCGAGTTCGGTCTAGGCGGGAAGATAGACACTTGTGTTCATGACAACGCGCGTAACATGGAATGTGCCGGTGATAAGTGCGATGAGTGGGGAGATCTAGGTTGCTTTGGACATACTTTACAGTTATGTGTTAAGCCTGCTCTGGAGCTCGCATCCGTATCTAAGACAATCGCGAGGTGTAGGAAGCTTGTTGGTCACTTCAAGCATTCAACAACGTTAACTGCGGAAATGAAAAAACGACAACAGGTGTTGGGCGAAAAGGAGCACGTGTTAATGCAGGACGTGCCCACGCGTTGGAACTCCACGCAGCTTATGCTTGAAAGGCTGCACGAACAACGGCGCGTAGTGACGGACATAATGCTTGACGGGAAATTCACGAAGAAAAATGACGCTAGGTTGCTTTTGAAGGATTACGAGTGGGAAGTTGTTTCTGAACTTTCGGAGTGTCTCAGTGTGTTAACTGACGCGACCGCGTACATGTGCAGTGAAAGTGATGTAACATGTTCTGTGATCTATCCTATGGTGTGTGGATTATTTAACACGTGCTTAGCGGTTGAGGACACAGACAGTTCTCTGATCTCGCGCATTTAGGAGACAATAAGTGGTGAACTTGATAAACGCTATCAGCCGACTTCAACGGAAACCGCGAAATCAACACCTGTGCTCGCATCTCTTCTAGATCCACGTTACAAGGGCCTCCCGTTTTTGTCACGTGATCAACGTAAGATCGCGGAGGAGACCTTAGAGAGTCGTATGGACGAGGCACCGTTGAGATTGCCGTCTCGTTCTCGCGATTCGATAAAGACTGTGATGAAATGCCGCGCAAACGTAGGAAGTTAGACTTTCTAGTGTATAGTTCAACCGAGCAAGAGAATTCTGACGAACTTCAGAGATATTTGCTTGTGAAAATGGAGCCAAACGCTAAACCACTTGACTGGTGGAAACGTCACGAGAGCGAATTTCCGAAAGTCGCCTATGTTGCTAGGAGCGTTCTATCTGTACCTGCAACTTCTGTGCCATCTGAGCGCATATTCTCAACCACTGGATTGCTCATCAATAAACTAAGAAATAGACTCGCCAGTGATCTGGTCGACGCAATCGTGTTTTTAAATAAGAACAATGTTCATGTGCCCAGTGACGCCGATCCGAGTTACTTTCAAATGTGGCTACGGTGTTTTGTTTGCATGTGTTCGCTACGTAAATTATACGTTTAAGTTCAGTTTAAATTATTTATAGATCTAACTTTTTTGTCATGTAATTATTTTGTCGTCATGTAAATATTATGTTTCTCGTTCTATTGTTGATGTACAATATTAAAGCACGTGTGCGCTATGTAAATACTACGTTTAAGTTCAGCTTAAATTATTTATAGATCTAACTGTTTTGTTATGTAATTTTTTTGTCGTCATGTAAATA